>NC_139677.1:89387489-89581387 GCF_964106915.1 Podarcis gaigeae
GGTTGGTTCACTCAAAAAATGCAAAATGAACAAGAATCCTCCTCCTTCCCTAATGCTGGCTTTTGCATGCAGGTTCTGAGAAAGGAGAAGGAGGTGGAGGAATATTGGGTGTGCTGCAGTGAAAACAGGTGAGTGGAGAAAGTGGAAGAAGGTTGCATCCTTGGGAGTCTCAGAAGAAGACAATGGGAGCAGCCATCTCTCCGCTCCAGAACAGAATGAACACTTCATATGGCAGCGGCTCATTAATGGGCTCAAACAGAACAATGAAACATGTGTCTCCCCTTTAATAGAAACAAAGAAGCCACAACTCAATCAATTAATCAATTAAAATGTGCACAATTAACTGCCTAGAAGTGCTTTAATTCAATACACGCTCTAGAAGAAGAGGTTAGGGGAATAACCAAAAGCTTCTTTACTCTATGCAAAACACTAGAAAAAACAGTGCCCAACCTATTGATAACAAAACACATGATACAAAGAGCCCAATATAGGAAAAAGAGGAACACCTAGCTAGAGAAAATGAAATAATGATTTAAAATTATGGCAAGTGAAGCATGTTGGTTGTGGAATAGGGTGAATCGGACAACAGAATTCACTGTTGGTGAAAATGGCTCTTCTCCTAGAAGGCAGCTCTGAGAGTGGTTCTACAAGAAACAAGCAGGAGCATCTGAAAAGGGCTGCTTCCCCCTTTGCAGAGATGTCACTCAAATGTAAATATCAATTGAACAATATTTCCAAAGGAAAACTACATCCTTTTTTTAGACGACTGTGTGAGAGAAGGTGGGTAAGGCTACTTCTGTAAAAGTACCAGACACCTGCAACACACACACACACACACACAAATAATTTAAAAATAGTAGGGATCTGGGGAACTGCTGCCTAATTCTCTGGGGGCATTTTAAAAAACTGATTTTAAAAAATCTTAATTTAACAGATCCTAGCTGACTATTTGAAAAGGCTGCAGCCCTGAAATCACTTACTAGGAATTAGTGAAGATAGCGGGAGAACATGCACAGCACTGCACTTTTACATGTTGCAGTCTAGATGAGTATCAGTCTGTTTTGAACACACCGAATAGCCAACAGAGGAGCAAGGAGCAAGCATGATGCTTGTTTGAAGCTGACAAAAGGAAGAATTCCCCACCATAAGGATTATTAGCTACAAAGAGGCCAGACTAAACACATGTGGAGCCAACCTGATGTTCCAGCCAGGGAACTTGCACCACACTGACACTATACCCATCCTCCTCTTCTTCATGGTAAAGGTAAAGGTAAAGGTACCCCTGCCCGTACGGGCCAGTCGTGTCTGACTCTAGGGTTGTGTGCTCATGTCACTTAAGAGCCAGGAGCCAGCGCTGTCCGAAGACACTTCCGGGTCACGTGGCCAGCATGACAAGCTGCATCTGGCAAGCCAGCGCAGCACACGGAAATGCCGTTTACCTTCCCGCTAGTAAGCGGTCCCTGTTTATCTACTTGCACCTGGGGGTGCTTTCAAACTGCTAGGTTGGCAGGCACTGGGACCGAACAACGGGAGTGCACCCCGCCGCGGGGATTCAAACCACCGACCTGACGATTGGCAAGTCCTAGGCGCTGAGGTTTTACCCACAGCGCCACCCATGTCCCTTTTTCTTCTTCATGGTAAGCAGTAGCAACTCAAGTGTTGGGAGGTCAGACAAGTACCACCACTTGATTACAACATTTACCAATTACCAATCAAGATTGTTAGGATCATAGCTTTTAACCTAGTTCAGGCTATCGTCTGAGACTTCACAATCATGGTTTATGAAAGCAGGAATGAGTGTCAGGGCTGAGCACTCCTCCTCAACCCTTCTCTTCTCTTCCTGGAATCATGCAATAGCTTCAGCATGAAAGTCCTAGATTCTACTATGCCAAAGCCCTTCACTGCATACAAACTGGGGGTTTCTGGAGAAACGCAAAACTGGGAAATAAATCAGGAGTTTCATGCTGAAGCTGGTGCATGATGGGAGGAGGGAGAGGAGAAGAAAAGGGAGGAGCTCACGGCTCTGATACACATTCACAGCTTCATAAACCATGGTTAATGAAGCCTCAAATGATCATCCAAGCTGGACCAATGAAAATAAATGGCCAGATTCCTGAAGATATTTAATGTTTATAGTTCCCCACTGTTTCTGACGATGGCTTTCAAATATGGGCTGGGAAAGCGTCAAACTTGGCCAAACTGCTTGGGGGGAAAGGATACAGTATTTCCTCGGTATATCACACAGGCTTTTTCCTCATCTAATCTAGCCTAACACATTACACTGTTGGCTCCTTTCAGATTTGTTTCTTGCTTTATTACATCAGAAGCTGATGTGAACATAAAGAGAATGGTCAGTTAAACTCTGCCTGGTAGATATGTTTTATAAACTTATCAGCAAGTTATCAAGTCATTGCAGATGCTTCCATGAAATCTTAGGAGTCATCCATGGGAAACTGCTTTCTGCTGGGTCATAATATTTGTCCATTTTGCCCAAGGTTGTGGAATTTGTGGCCCTCCAGTGATTATTGGACTACATCTCCCATCATCACTGATCATTAAGCCTTGCTGGCTGGGGCTCATGAGAGTTGTAGTCCAATAATATTTGGAGGGGTACAGCTTCTCCGCCCCAAAGCTAGTCAATAATCTCTACTGTGACTGGTAGCTGCTCTCCAGAGTCTCACAAAGGGGTTCTTCACACCACCTGCTCCCTGAGATACTTAAGATGCCAAAGTTTGACCCATGGGGCCATCTCCCTGTAAAGCAGATGCTCGACCACAGAGCTGTGGTCCCTCCAGGTAAAAATTGCCCACCTTTCCAGTTGGGTTCCATAGTGCATAATCAGAAAGTTGGGCAAGGTCTCAGGGGAAGGCAGGTAACAGGCAAGCATCTCTGGGGCCACTGCAACCTAGTGCAGTCCAATGTGTAAGGGCAGAAAACTACTTTTACAGTCTCTGTTGACTGCACTGGTCCATCAATGGTCACTGACACAGCCATTTTGTCATGGGAAGGGAAGAAAGCCTTTTCTGCCAGCACTGGATGACCTGAAATACTTCTGACTTAACTTAAGAAACAACTTCAAAGAAACAGATCAAATGGTCCCCTGGGCTAGAATTCTGTTTGCTCCTCATTTTTCAGTGAACTGACATGATTTGCATATCCTGGACTAATATACAATTTGGAATCTAATTATCTTTTGGATTTTGCACTCCTTTGAATTTTGTGATAGGGTACTTGGTTCAAAAATGTATCAAGGAGTATTAAAAAGTATGCATGTTGGGATAATTTTGAGATAAAATGCACATTTCAGTATGGATTTTCATCAGATTTCTTTTCCTTTTAACAAAATATTGCAGATTAAAGCAGAAATGGGATTGAATGAGTTTAGGAATTACATGTGAAATTGACATAAACTGGAAAAAGATCCAGCCATTGCTATCTGGGGCATACCATTTCAGAAGCTGAAGGGGTGGCATGTTTGAATGCTTCCCCAAGAGCAAGGACTCGCTATAAACAGAATGTTAATATGCAAGGCGAGGTCAGAATCTCCCTTTTCTTTGATGAGAACTTTCTTTCCTGCTCACACCACCCTGCCAGCCCTGAACCCCTTTGTGAGGCTAGGATCTGATCTGAATTCTTTGCCAGGCAAATCATTCAGACCAGATTCCAGCATCACAAAGCAGTTTGGGGTTGGCAAGGTGGTGTTAGGAGGACACCATAGTTGAGGCTGGGATTGAAGGGCGCGTGGCTGTTGCATCCTTCTCACACTGCCCTGCATCCCAGCCTTGCAGGGCTGGTGGTATTCTGGTGACATCAGCACTGAGGGCTGGGCTTCTTTGGCAGGCTCCATTCATCCTCTGGGCCCTGCCCCCTTGCCACATGCCTACACACCTGCCGCGGACACAGGCAAACCATGCTACGCCACTGTTTTGAAGTAATAATGTCTTGGCAGATATGAAAACCTGGACGGGCCAATCTAGATGTTTGCATTGAACATGCATGTTTTAAATGTAAATATCAGTCTTTGTGTATCTGGGGAATTATTCTGTAATTTATCTGGGGAATTATTTTGAAAGCTGCAAAGAGGGGAAGAGGCTCTTGCGTTCAGGTCCTGATTGCAGGTTTCCCACCGGCATTATGCTGGCCCCTTTTGTAACAGGATGCTGAACTAGTTTGACCTGATCCTACAGGCTCTTTGTATGTTGATCAGAAGGATCTAATGAGGGTCCTCCTCTGCTATATCCCTGGCAAAAATCACTGCCTTGGAACCCTGTTTACGAATAAAGTGGGTTTTTTTAAAAAAATATGCAGCCATTCTCACCCCCCCTTCTGCTGACTGAGCTAAGAATGATCTAAGATATCCCATCCCCCCGCTCCCCCCCCATGGAATTGTAGATGCTAGGAATGACTTTGCAAAAAAAAGGGCATCACATCAATCCTGAATATATATATATATATATACACACACCCTCCCCGTGGTCTTCATTGTTTTGGTGCAAAATGCTTTGCAGCTGAAGCACATTGTTTAATTAATACTGGAACACCTGCTTCATAACACTCCATTTTGATACTACGGAACTTAATTAAAACTTATTAGATGCACAATGCATTTTTTTGTGCTATAATGTAGCATTGATTGCAAAGGCAAAGCGATTCAGCGATGCTTTGGGTGAGTGGAGTCAGAATGTCTGGCTGTTAGATGATAGCAGCAGCATTTCAGATAGTAAACAGATGCTGGAATAATTCATCAATACACACATAAAAAAAAAAAAAATCTGCTTGCCGGGATCTGAAACCAATCTTTTAAGGCAGGAGCAATTTAGGGATGGCTTCCGCAGAAAAGATTAGCCATCACAAAAATGTGTTAATGAAATTTAATCCAAAGACAGATTTCAGGCAAACTTGGAGATGCCTGCTCAGGGGACAGGGAGAGACAGAATCCAAAGAATTCCAAGGGAAACTGAGAGTACTGAGATGGCTAGCAAGATGCCACAATGAAGGCATTTTAATAGAAGTTTAAAATAATAATGTTTATTCTCGGAACTTTTTTTATGTATGCCACAGCAGCAGCAAGAATTCTCATTGCGAAGCATTGGAAGACACAAGATCTACCCACACTGGAAGAATGGCAGACGCAATTGATGGACTATATGGAACTGGCGGAGATGACGGGCAGAATCCGAGACCAGGGAGAAGAGTTGGTGGAAGAAGATTGGAGGAAATTTAAAATTTATTTACAGAAGCACTGTAAAATTTTTGAATGTTGATGGTATTGATTTGAATTGAAGGGGTTCTAGTAACAAGGTTAAGATCAGACTTATAACAGATAAAGAGATAAATTAAATAATTAAATCTAATTAATTTGCTGAAATACATTTTAAAAGGGATACAAAAAAGGGAGATGTGAGGAAGTCAGGAAAATAAGTTAACCAAAAATGTGGAAAATAAAAAGAGGGATTTTTGTTTTTTCTTTTCCTTTCTTCTTGTATGTGCTTTTTTAGTTTTTATTTCTTTTTTTCTTCATGCTTTAATGTTTGTATTTCTGTATTTTGTGATTTTGTATTTTTGTATTTTTTTGTATTTTTCTAATCTCTTATTCCTAAAATTTAATAAAATATTATTTTTTTAAAAAAATAATGTTTATTGCATCCTTCATCAAATTGGTTTCCCCCCCTCCCCAATCCTGTTGGACCACAACTCCCATCAGCCCCATGCTGACTGGGGTAGATGAGAGATGCAGGTCAATGTTCTTCAGAACACCAGGTTCTCCAAACCTACTTTACTGCATTATGGTTTGCCAGGGTATGGGTCACCTTTCCTGGCATGTGTGTGGCATGCAAGGGAGTTTTTCCAGTTTGCAGATGTCCCCATGAGTCCCACAACTTTGGCAACCCCCAGGGTCAGGGGAATGGCAATGCATGGCTCATATTTTCCACTGCCATCAATGTGCTCCATCCAAGGTTATAGCTGGCCACCATTTCTACCCAGATGCCCATTTAGAGCAAGGGGCATTGATCAGAGCAAACCTTGGGGTACGGATGGATAGATTAATTTCTGGTTCCTGTCAATTTTGCATGCTTTCTTTTTTTTAAAAAAAAAAAACCAGATTAATGCAGGTATATCAAGTCCATTCCATTCCGTTCCCATTATTATGGTTTTTTAAATAAATAGATAAATAAATAAATAATCTGAATGAATATCCACACAAAAATCCAGATTTTAAATGTTTATGCCAATATCAAAATAAATGTGTCTAAATACATTTTTTATCAAACCTATCTGTCAAATTTGGCCTGTGGGAGTGGGAGGAGATCCTTACCATCTGGTATATATTGTCTTTGAATGCATGGTCTGTACCCATCATTTTTGAAGGGCTTTGGCTGGGCATTCAGGGCACCCTTGGTGCCACGCTACCTTTGGGAGCGCCCCCGCCCGCCCTGGGCAGCACGCGGATATGCTCCCCCGCTGCATTCACAGACTCTACATATTGCTCTCTGTACAGGCCCCTGTTCCCTAGTTTGAACAATGTGTGGAAGTCAGAGAAGGAACAACAGGCAGAACTCTGGCCAGCTGCTTCAATGTGCACCTTTCTACCTGTTTACAAAGTGCTGCAATCAGATACCAGCCTAGCACATTGTGGTGCATTCTTTGCAGGCTACAACTTCAACGGAGCTTGTTTTTATTATTGTTTAATGCATACAAAAGGGGACGCAGGTGGCACTGTGGGTTAAAGCCTCAGCGCCTAGGACTTGCCGATCGAAAGGTCGGCGGTTCGAATCCCTGCGGCGGGGTGCGCTCCAGCTGCTCGGTCCCAGCGCCTGCCAACCTAGCAGTTCGAAAGCACCTCCGGGTGCAAGTAGATAAATAGGGACCGCTTACCAGCGGGAAGGTAAACGGCATTTCCGTGTGCGGCTCTGGCTCACTAGATGCAGCTTTGTCACGCTGGCCACGTGACCCGGAAGTGTCTCCGGACAGCGCTGGCCCCTGGCCTCTTAAGTGAGATGGGCGCACAACCCCAGAGTCTGTCAAGACTGGCCCGTACGGGCAGGGGTACCTTTACCTTTTTACCTAATGCATACAAATGTGGATTTCTCTTAGTGTAGCTTGGTATCCTTATCCTCTGGTCTTTCCCCCATTAATTTTCATTTGCAGTGAGAAGTTCCAACTTAGTAAATAGCCAGAGCCAACAGAGTTAGTCTTTGCGGCTGTTACTTTAGATTCCTTGTGTGAGCCGACAATTTATTGGATTTGTTGTATTACTTATTTTCACTGATGGGTTGACATGTTGTTGCAACTTGTTTTCCTCCTGCAGTTGAGTCCAGAGGTCTTGGCCATTTGTAGAACGGACAAAACTGCCTTTGCATGCCGCCCATATATTTTCATTAGCACAGCAGGGTGGTAATGTGCCAGTTACCAAGTGGATTTCATCCCTAACAATGCAGATCCTGTGGGTAATACATAATGATTCAGATCAGGATGGCTGCAGCTCTACATCCCTCGGCACAATGCTTTATAGGAAGAATGAGGGAGCCCTCCTTTTCTGACCCCATGTCAATCAGATGATATGTTGAAACAAACAACCCAGTTGTGCTTGGCTACACAAATATGTTTGCACAGGCTTAGTAAGAAAACTCCTGCACAACATGCTCCTAATACTGTACGATTCATATCTATTCAGACATCAATTTTTTGTTTATTCAATCACCTTTATTTTGAAATTTTCAATGCTCCCCTTCAGTAAAGACTCTAAAGGCAGAATGGAATATAATCAGAACCACAGGATTAACAGGAGGTTGCCTTATACCCTGTCAAAGCATTGGTCAATCTAACTCAGTAGCATCTACACTGACTGGCAGTAACTGTCCTGGGTTGCAGGAAGGGGACCTTCTCAGCCCTGTCTGGAGATGCCAGTGATCTTCTGCATGTAAAACTGATGCTCTGCAACTGAGATGCTGCCCTCCCTAGAAGTCTACTCCAGAAAACCACTAAGCGATGGTCTTCCCCAGTATATTGTCATATGTCCCACTGAGTTCCCTGGGTCTTAAAGGTAAAGGGACCCCTGACCATTAGGTCCAGTCGTGACTGACTCTGGGGTTGCAGCGCTCATCTCGCTTTATTGGCCAAGGGAGCCGGCGTACAGCTTCCGGGTCATGTGGCCAGCATGACCAAGCCGCTTCTGGCGAACCAAAGCAGCACACGGAAACGCCGTTTACCTTCCCGCTGGAGCAGTACCTATTTATCTACTTGCACTTTGACATGCTTTCGAACTGCTAGGTTGGCAGGAGCAGGGACCGAGCAATGGGAGCTCACCCCGTCGCGGGGATTCGAACCGATGACCTTCTGATCGGCAAGTCCTAGGCTCTGTGGTTTAACCCACAGCACCACCCGCATCCCTCTACCCTGCGTCTTACTCCTAGGTAAATGGGTATAGGCTTGCAACCTAAATACAGAGAACATTAAAAAGGGCAAAGAAAGCAAGGCAATGACAGCCAGTCTGTACAATTTAGCAAAATGGATTCTAAAAAAGCAACAACACATAATTGAGGCTAGCTTACAATATGTGCTGAAATGCCAATGAAAAGGTCTTTACAAAATGACTTCAAAATTGGTGCCAGATGAGCATGCCTTGGGGAAACATTACATGGATGGGGTGCTCATGACTAAAAATGCCCTGCAAAGTAAATTGATTGTAGTGAATGCTTACTTGTAAGATAGGTGGCCTTCAGAGAGTCCTTAGAGAATCAACAGAGGATGCATTTCTATTTACAAATGAAATCATGCACATGGGTCCCTGTGTGTTTTGCCCAGGGCAAAGGGCGGGGGGATTCCACAGGTAAAATAGCACAGGGGAAGAATTAAGCATCCCTTTCTCTAGTGCTTCACTATGCCCCAGTATGTCAATCAAACTTTAAAGAGCAGGGGATCTGATTGGGCTGCATGCTGATTAGACAAGAAGCTGCATTTATTATAGTGAGTGTGTTGGGCAGAGAATGTGATCATGGATTTTCCAAAGCCTTTTTTTAAGGTCACAATTCAGGCAAGGTAAGTGTGGTTGTTGTTTCTTTGGAGTGTGGGTGGGTGGAGAAATAAGACATAGGATCATGGAGTTAGAGTAGAACTTACAAGAGATCTAGTCTAACCACACACACAAATACACACATATACAACTGTGCAGGAAATCCAGAGGTAGAATGTCCCCAACAGATGACTGTGCAGCTGCCATTACAAAGACCTCTAGCTGCTTTACTCAGGGACATGGGCTTTCTGGGATATATGATGGCCCTCTTGAGCTTTCACTCAGGCAGCCTGAAAAATTGCGTGTGCTTCCCAGCACAGAATCATCAGAAGCTTGGCATAATTCTGAGTCGGAGAAGAACGTCATCTTGAAATGGTATTTGTACCATTGTAATGCAGCCAACAGAGAGCATTATGAAGAGGAGGAGAAGAAGAGTTTGGATTTGATATCCTGCTTTATCACTACCTGAAGGAGTCTCAAAGCAGCTCACATTCTCCTTTCCCTTCCTCCCCCACAACAGACACTCTGTGAGGTGAGTGAGGCTGGAGACTTCAGAGAAGTGTGACTGGCCCAAGGTCACTCAGCAGCTGCATGTGGAGGAGTGGAGACGCGAACCCAGTTCACCAGATTACCGCTCTTAACCACTACACTACACTGGCTCTGATGAGGGAGAAACATTATTTTCCAAACCAGGTAAACATACATACTTCAAGAAGATCACTAATTATGATGCTGGCTTTTATTTTTATTTTTATTTTATGTCCATTTCCTTTCCTCATAACCCCTAGCATGGAATTTGACTTTTTCACAGCAACTGCACACAGAGTTGACATTTTCATTAAGCTGCCCACCATGATCCCAAGTTGACCCTCTCTTTCCCAATTAATTCTCACCAGTTCAGGCCTCATTATTGCATACGTGAACTAATGCATAGGTGCATAGGTGAACCCCCCCCCCTTGTTTTCTTCTTCCCAGTATGCATCTTTGTTATTTACTTGCACTGAAGCCCACTTGCAGCTTTGTTGGCTATTCACATAATTGGGCAGATCTTTTGAAGTTCTTTGAAAAACTCTTGGGTGCCTAAGATCCTGTTTGATATTCTTCACAAACATGGCTACCTTATTGCTCACTCCTGACCTCAAGTTACTTATGAACAAGTTAAAACCACTGATTCCAGTACAAATCTTTGGGGACTTCCTACCCCAGCAGCTAATTCCCTTCATTGTGAAAGATTTCTGGCTATTCCTGCTCTCTGCTTCTTGTTCTTGAATCGGTTAGTGATTATAGCAAAAGAACAGAAGATATTTTATCCCCCTTAAACTATGCTGGCATTTTAAAGAAATATATTTATACAGCTAAAGTAATCATCCTGCAAAACACATAAATAGGAACAGATCTGCTGAACAAGAATATAAAGGTTTTGCAGTGTTCTAGGAAAAGTGCTACATTTTAATTACAGAGCTGATTGGTTTTAAACGAGACAGCAAGGACCATTTCCCATCTCCAAGAGAGGGGGGAAAACAGTAGTAAAATGTGGGAAAGTGTACTTTCAGTAGGGTGGGGGAATCAAGAGAGGTTACAATGTGATCTACAGCCTTCTTCAAGTCTACCAAATCCTTGCACTCAGTCTGGGTAGAGTATTTTGCCCCCATATTCAGAAAGGAAGACCCAAGGCTGTAGTATGGGTGAAAGAACCACAGCTGTATTAAAGAGCAACTCAAGGGACTGCAGCAAAACATAATAACACTGGTTCAATCCATGAGTCTTCCTCTGTCTCTCCTATGGATGACTCTCATCAGCTCCAGCAAGATGGCATGTGGCCAAATATGATGGGAGTTATAGTTCAGCCACATCTGGAAAGCCAAAAGTTTCCCACACCTGTTCTATATTATTCTATAACATCCTGTTTTTGGATTAATGCCCTATGCAATGCAAAAAAAATCTGTTGATTCTACAAAACTACTGCATTCAGCATTACTGGTTTACAATTCTGGCAAACACTTGTTGAAAATCTAAAGACATGGTTTTAGAATATTGGACCAAGAAGCCTGGTCCTCAATCAATTTAACTCTGATTCCTCCTCATCTCACTCCTGGCCACTCCAAAACAATGTTTCATACTGTTATGTGTTTGCAGGGCAGGGGGAATAGGCTGCATGCATGAGCCACCCTTCTAATTCCTGGATCCAGCATGGATTCAATTGCTGGAATAGCCAAGCCAACCTGGTAATGGCCAGGGCTAAGAGTTGGGTTCTGTGAGCTAGAAGGTGGATGCAAAATTGGCAGAGAGACAGAGCCCTGCCTGATTTCTGCTAGAATCCAAGGCTGTGGCTCTGGGAGAAGCAAGACCCAGTTAATGCTATGAACCCCTTCATCATAGGCTCAGGTTGTTGATATGTGTAAATAAACCATATATCATCAAGACACCAGAATCTCCACTGTACCTCTTTCCAAAATGAAACACAAACCCTTCTTGAGTGCCTGGAACCCCTGGAATCTTGCACCACTTGGAAGTTGGAATGTTGTGCAACAGATTTAATTAGGAATTTGCCAACAAACAACGGGAATGGATTGCATAGTGCAATCTTAATGACCAGCTTGAAAAGCAAAAATGTACAGAGAAGAGAAAGACGAGATGTCATAATGACTCCAGATAATTAGGCATTTTGCTTGATATATTTACCTACGGTGCCTCCTGATAAGATATTTCTTTAATTGCCAAGGCATTGCACATGAAACTGCTTTGTATCAGCACCCTCTTCAGTTTGATTTTTCTCTACAATGCCTTTATATGCACTCCACCCCCACCCCCCGCCATCCAGATTCACGATAGCTGTCGTAGATGGGAAAGAGTTAAAATAGTTGTACCTTGCCCTAATCAGCTTGACTTCGTTATGCAGACTGTAGCTGTTACCCAGGCCTGGATAGAATTGATTGGTCACTACAATCAAAACATATTAATATTTAAAGTGGCACCATACCATTCATAAAGCAAGGCATAAAGTGTTTGTTTACTCTGCACTAATTATTGTAGTCAAAGCAGGCAGACTCAAGGATCTGCATTATTCATTAAATATCCCAAAATGAACTTAATACCGGAAATGTTATTTGTTTGCTGGGAAGAGCCTCACAGAACAGGATGACCTTTATGCCCCTTGATCTTTACGATGAGAGGCGAAAGTTGTTGGGTTTCTTTCTCTTAAAAGAAAATGAATGCAGGAAGTACTGACTGAGCAAATGTATACTGATTGCAAAGTCATGATATTATACAATTATTCACAGTATAATACAGGGGCCATCCAAGCCCTTTAGGGCACATTTGAATTTTGAGTACCGTAAGTGCCGAAGGTGCCACAATTTCTGGTAATTACTGGCCCCCTACCCCTGAGACATAAAAAGAGAGAAAGCACACATACACATACATCCAGAAAAATAAATCCAAGCCTTCAAAGGGCCGTAGAGCTGAAAAACCAAGTGGAATGAGAGTCATTCATCCAACTTCCTCCTTTAGCTGTATGTACTTTTCAAGGGAGAAAAGGATAATCACACACATCATCTCATGATCAAAGGGGAAGTGACTTGTTGAGATGGGTTCAGGGGCTTCATGGGCAGCAGGGCAAGATCTCAAGGGTGCCCCTGCACCAATGAGTGTCGCATTGCCGACGCCTGGTATAATATCACATATTTCAACTCATAAAAGGCAGCCTCCAAACAATCATTTCTGCAAGGTGCATGCAATGTAGAAACCCTCAAATGGTGGTTATAAATAGCAGATGTGCTTCGGAATTCATGAAAGCTAGATTGTCCTCTGCAGCCTTTTCTTAGTTGCACCTTTGCTGCATGCCAGCCTAATATCCATCGTTCATGAACCTCCCCTCACCCAGTTCTTTTCCAACCAGGGTTAAATATCAGCTAGCTACTGAGTGAACAGACAAAATGCCATACACCCAATCTGGTGAAAATGAGTTCTCGAGTTTTGTTAAGTACAAGAACACTTATATTTCTTGTTTCCATTAACCACAACGCCCCCTCCCCTTCGATGTTGGCAGGGAATTTTAGATCCATATTTCCACTTGTGGAAGACAGCTGTGCTGTCTGCCTTGCAGCCAGATCCTAAACAGAATCAAATCTCACTGAATTTACTTATTGCTAATTAGGCTTCAAAGTAGAGCTTTGAGGCACTTGTTTCAAACAGAAGAATGTTGGAGTACAAATCTAGATAGAAGCTCTGACCCATAATATGAGATTATGTAGGAACTCCTTGTGGCCACTACGTGCAGAACTAGACCTTATTATTTAGTTTTCCCCTTAAATGCAGCTTTCTCAGTCTGGAGCTCTCCAGATGTTGCTGCCACCACTCCTCACCATAGGCCAAGCTGGGTGAAGCTGATATAAGTTGTAGTTCAAAACATCTGCATTGCCCCGGTTGTTTACAATGCAAATATTTGTATGCACAGGTACACAGTGGTCCATTCATTGAATACAAAGAATGAACACCACTTCTAAATTGCATGAAGAGCCTATGGGGAATACCATAGGTCCAGACCCAGTACATTCAGATCTTTTCCTTCAAAACATGAATGGTAGCAGAGTCAGACCAACAGACATGTGATGGAGGAGGCAGAGACAGATTCCCTTCCGTTATTCATGGCATCTGCATTCTATTTGTAATATCTATGGCACTTTGGTTTTGTAAGTCTCCTAAATCTCAGCCAATGCCATAAAAAGAATTTTACAAATCTTTTTGGGACACTTTTATAACACAAGATAATTTTCAACATAAAATCCAAAACAAATCCACATGCCAGAATAAAGTGCTTTCCACAATGCCCAACATAGACACAACCAGAAAAAACATGAAAATGAAAGTTTGTTCTAAATAGACATTTTAATTCATTCCGCCTTCCTTCTTCTGCATATAGCTCAACCAAAATAATTTCTGTTCCTTTAAAAAAAAACCCTGTCATCTTGATTTTCAGTTAAGAAAAAAAGAAAACCCTGTGTTTTGAAATGAAGATTTCAAAAACTAGCACAAACATCCATGGTATTCACTGAGTGGTAGTCTGTATGTATCCTGTTTTCCTGGGGGCTGGAACTTTCTGGGAAGTGGGGTAGTCTAGCTTAAGTAAGATCACATCAGGTAACATGTCCTCTAGCAAGGTGAGGTGTCAGAAGGCAGACTCCTGAAGTCAGGCTTAGGAACATGTCGCTTTAGTAGACAGTATGAGTCCTGATTCAGACAAACCTTTCAGGACCATGGATAGCTCTGCTGCCTAAAGCTCTGCTGTAGAGGAATGTTGCCTCCCCCTGAAGCCTTTTTGCAGATTTGGGAAGGCTGGCAAAGTCGCTGTCAAGGGTCTCTTTGCACTGTTTAAAATGTCCTTGTCTGGCTCTGTAACTTCTGACTTCCTCAAGACTGGAAAAAATTACAATTCTGGGAACTCAAAGTAAAACAATTTTTAAAATGTATAACAATGGACTATGCAGAATTAGATAAAGTAACAGGAAGGATTTGATACCTGCAGGACCAGAGATTTGTAGAAGACTTGTAATTGATTTATAATTGAAAGAAAAGATAAATTTTGGATAAACAGTATGTTAAAATTAAAGTTCTAAAAAAGTGAGTTAAATTCTAAAATTTGAGATTCAATACTGGAAAACTACACTATATGAATTGAAACAAGTTAGCAATTTGCTAGCAAATATATGAGTTTAGAAGGCAGGAACAAGAGATGTGAGGAAGATCCAAAGATGAGAATGAAATGTGGATAATGGAAAATACTATGTTACTATGTATGTCTTTTATTGTCTAAACAAAATTTTTAATAAATATTATTAAAAAAAAAAGATTTGTAGAAGACTGGAGTAAATACTTGAACTATATGAAAAGCAATTGTAATAAACAGATTATGCTAGTAGGACTGCAAGAAGTTCTGTAAGGAAGATTATGTGAAATATTGCAAGGAAGATTATGAAGAGAATTATTAGTTAATGATAATTAAAAGTAATAGAGAAACTAAGAAATGCAGAACAAGTGATAAAGAACAGAAAATCTTCAGAGGTTGTTGACAGAATTCTAAAATATTGTATAAGAAGTTATGTTAAATGCCTGTTGGAAATGATATGTTAAAAATTTTAAAAAAAATGTATATTAAAAAAATGTTTAACATCTTTCTAAGGCTAAATAGTGGCTTTGGTGCAGAAGGAAAACCTCCATCTGATCCTAGATTGTGGGTTCCCAGTGGCTGCTATCTACACTGGAAATAATAACATGCACAGCACTGAACCATGTGCTACATATTTTGGTATTTAGAAGCAAGCAGATGGGACATGCAGCAAAATGCTACTCAAGATTCCAGCCATTCATTTCCCATGTTTTCTGTCCCTTTCTCCCAATGTCCAGTCAGCATCCCATGACCACTGAGTGTGTTCAGTCCTCAATGAGCTATTTGTAGGTTCTCCCTCCCCCATCGGCCCATTTAAGGATTTTTCTCCTGACGTTTTTATTTGGATTTCTGCAAACTTTGGGGTCTCCTTCAACCTGCTGATATACACATACACCCTTGTGCATGAGTAACACTTCCCAGCCTGTAGAGAGGCTAATGTTTCAGCTAGTGTGGAAATGGGCCTGAAGCATTTTCCACTGAATGAGGAAACTCTAATAATAATAACAATATAATTATAATATAAAAGTGCACTCTTGGAGAAATATACTGCAGTAAAGTTCCAAATATCTTAGCCTGGGAAACACAAGTGTGTGTGGGGGGGGGGTGCAAGAAGCTCACTGGAAGTCAATATCTTCCAGTGAGCACACAATTTGAATGAAAAAGTGTGCAGAGATCATCTCCCAATAGGGAGACCCTTCTCTAAAATTGTGGATAGTTGATGTAGACCAGGGCTGGGGAATTTCCAAGTCTCTCTATCCAACCATTGGGATGATCCCTGGACCTTCCCAGAGTATTCCTGCCTGGCTGGAAGGCACCCCTGAATTGTAATATTGCCTCTTGATTTTCTTAATGGCGGGTGGAATTGTGCGCGTAGAATGTTGCCTATTGCACAAAGTAAGCACATTATCTGTTGCTATTCCTATGTGTGCCTCTGGCCTCAATTCTCTTTTTGCTTCTTGTCCTGCCTGCCGCTGGCATGTTTCCTCCATAATGTTTTTCTGTGAGGGAATGCAGCCCTCAAGCAAAAAAATGATCCCTTACCCCTGATGTAAACAACACTGAGATAAATGGATCAACGGCCTGGTTTGCTTCCTACTCCAGGCATTCAGGGTCAGGACGGAATCTTGCAGATTCTGCCTGCAAGTTGTTCTGAGGTTTCCCATGATCTGAGGGACGTAATCATTGCATTTGGAAAAGAATAAGAAAGAGCACTCATTCTCCCCGAACATTTGCAGAATCCCAAAATGTACCATGCTATTATCTCTTCCCACAAGAGTCTGGTACCTAATTATAAAGCTGTATGGGGGGAAAAGTTCTCTGTCAGCAGAACCAGCAGGGGGAGGGAGCAATAATCCACGGTTTGTTTTTGCACATTTGCGAAAGAACAAAAGACTCGGATGGAAAAGTGATTGTTGCTGCAGATGGACACTTATGAAGCTAAAAGGGGTAATTTAATGCAGCTCGGCGGCTTGCTAGCATAACCAGAAGCTACATGGGACCGAAGTGAAGAACTCATTTTCTAATGACTCAATTAGCCACTGGGGAGAGGCATTTCCCAGCCCTGAGTGTTGCTGACAGTAAGACGTCACTCCCAGATTGCAACCATGGAGGCAACTTGGCCCTGGAAGAGATGGGGTGCTGCTTCCCCAAAGGCAGACCAGCCTGCAGGCAATGAAAGGCAGCTTCCTAAAGGGGAAGATTATGGGAATGTTAGCGGCAGGAGAGCAGGATCCAAGCTGATTCCTCTCAATGGCGTGTGTACAAAACTTCCCAATGCATGTGAATCAAGGGGGAAGTTGGGGGAGTTGGATTTTCTGTTCCAGGCAGGAAAAGTCAGCCGTGATAATTTCTCTCAGTAGGAAATTTAACTCATAAAAACACCCTCTTAAAGCCTTTTCTTCCATGTTTTATGTGGTGTTCTTTCAATAATAATAATAATTTATTATTTATACCCCGCCCATCTGGCTGGCTTTCCCCAGCCACTCTGGGCAGTTCCCAACAGAATATTTAAAACACAATAAAACATCAAACATTAAAATCTTCTCTGAACAGGGCTGCCTTCAGATGTCTTCCAAAAGTCAGGTAGTTGTTTATTTCCTTGACAACTAATGGGAGAGCGTTCCACAGGGCGGGCACCCTCTGCCTGGCTCCCTGTAACCTCACTTCATTAAGGAAGAAAGTCTCTCTCTCTCATATACACACATGCACAATGTTTAATCTGTGTATTGTTTATCTCTTTATAGATTTCAATGCTGATCTTCGTCATAAGATTTCAGAATGTGCGTTTGTGAGTGTGCATGGGATCAGGTCTGTGGACCCCTTCTGACATGAGGTCATGCTTATTTCCCTCCTCCTCCTCCTCCTCCTCCTCCTCCTCCTCCTCCTTCTGTTGTTGTTGTTGTTGCTGCTGCTGCTGCTATTATTTATTAGAAGTAGTAGTAATCAGCACTGAATTTTGGGCAGGGTGTGTGGTTCCCCTACACCAGGTATGAAGCCAAGGGGGCGCTTAAAAGCAACAACAGCTACAGCAACTTCTGTTTTGTAACAAAGTGAAGTTTATGCGAGTCTATTGAGAAGATCCCTTAAAAAGGCAATTGCACCAAAATGAATTATTGTGAAAACAAGAAATATTTTTTTGGGGGGGGGGGCACCAAATTTTGTCCTCGCTCAGGGTGCCATATTACCAAAGCCTGCCCCTGTGTTTAACAGTAGTACTAGAAGAAGTATTTATAGCCAAAGGGACCTAAAGCAGGTTACAAAAAATATATAACCATTAAAATATGTGCAATGTAGAATTAAACTTCTGAAAAAAGAGCTGCTGCCCAGCAGGCAGGGCTACAGGGGAGAGGCTGATGGAGCCATTGAGGATAACCTCACCTGCTTTGCCCTACTTTCCCCCTGCCTGGGACCCTTAAAAGCTGTTGCTGAAGTATTTATTCTTCCCTTCTCTTGACATTTTTTGGTATTATTAGCATTGTTTGCTATCTGCATTATTTTGTATTTTCATAATTCTGTTTGCATCTATGTGTTTCTTCTTCATGAGTTGCTTTGGACGTCCTTTTTTGGACAAAAGGCAGGATATAAATTAACAATAACGTAATGTTATTGTTGTTTTTGCATTTGCTGCTGCTGCTTTTATTGTCCCACCATTCATCCTAAGATATCAGGGTGGGTTACAATATTTAAACACAACATTTAAAACAGCTTGAAATAACTCACAGATAGAACAGCGTAGTGTAAAGAAGCCTTTCTCAACCTGTGGGTCCCCAAATGTTGTTGAACTACAACTCCCATCACCCCTAGCTAGCAAGGCCAGAGCTCAGGGATGATGGGAGTTGTAGTCCAACAACATCTGGGGACCCACAGGTTGAGAACCGCTGTAAAGCAAAAACCCGAAAAACAGTCATTATCAGAATAATGAAGGATCAGTGCAGAATGCCAGGGCACAGCAAATGCAAAACAGTCTTGGAGGAAATTTCGAAATTCTTTCAAGCTCCTGCTTTGAACCTGTTTGTTAGCTGGACTTGTGTTTTTATTGATTACATTCTACGCTTTTATGATGATGCTGGGCACCACGGTACTTTGAGGAGAAGAGTGGGATATAAATAAAAGATGATGGTGGTGATGAAGATGATGGTGATTATTTCTGCCCAGGGGTCTATGTGCATAAACCTAAGTGAGTGTAGACCTTGTAGGCTTGATACGAATGTTCTTTCTGGACTTGTAATAATCAGGACTATTGAGGGGAAATGAGTGTGCACATTTCTTTCAGCATTTGGAAAAAATGAGCAAGCTGAACTCGAAGGCACAGCTACGTATACATAACGTGCAATAGAGATAAGGAAAATGTTATATTCAGTTCATATTTAATGGTAGCTCTCCTAAATTTGCCGTTTCCAAAAGAATCCGAGAAGTGAAACAGAGGCACCATTTGCAAACCACTCTTCTTTGATTGCAGTTTTCCAACCAAGTGATATATTCAAAAGCACATATAATGAAGTGTGCATAAAAATGTGCATATTTGTGAAAATAGCCTTCAAAAAAAGTGCATTATAGTAGAGGAAATGGTTTTGCAAAGATCCATGCATTAGGCAAAATTTGCATACAAATGTTTATAGGAGGTGAAATTCACATTAAAATACCAAAAGGATTTTAAAATAAAAGCAAACTGATGTGGACATGTGGAGAACTGAACAGGAGCCTGTAAAAATGAGAAACAGAGACAAACCACAATGGACAGATTCATCCATTCCTAACATGCAGTTTGGCCCTGCTATCTCTGGTCCTTGGCTCGCACCTGACTCCTGACTCAAGTTCCCATTCATTAAAAGAAAATCCCAAACTCCTGGGTGTTTCCCCCAAGCCGCAGGAAGGGGATTCAGTCTTCTTCTCATCACCAGTCCCATTCACATTCCTTTGCTACTCCAGTAACATCTGCAATAAGGAACCACAATGGTCAGCCACGTTATGAAGCTCTCTCCAACATATCCACAACTCAGGGACGGGTGTTGGAACGAACCATGTCAATGTGACTGACCCGTGTGATTCTTCTCCATAGACATTGCAGAACGTGGCTCCTGTGCTTCTCCAGTAGCACATTAACAGTGGTGAGTGGTGTCCATTGGGCCTTGTTGGGTGGAAGGCAGGAAGACCAGCTGTAGATGGAGCCAGAGCCAGGGGCAAATGGAGCCAATGTATTCTAGTTTGGGGCCCATCCTTCTCTTAAGGCAACCTTGAGGCTGAGGAGGCTGAGAAGCTGACAACCAGTGCCACCCTCAAACTGATCATAAGCACAAAGGCAGGAAGGTGATATTGGGTGGACAAGGTACCATTTACTCTAATGGAACAATACTCCACTGGGTATTGCCACTGGTGGTTCAGAGGTCTAGTCTGGCTGTTTCCCAGGGCTGCTTAAATCATGCCCTGAGCAATTCCATTTGCCCAGCTCAACCATGAAAGTCAATTTGGCTTGCCAGGGGTTTTGCCAAGAGCAAGAAATCTCCAATCAAATTCTCGACATACCTTTTTGAAAACTCAATACACAGTAGATTGTGAAGGGTGCGCATGCCTTTGTCAATAAGATTGGACTGGCTTGTAACTCTAGTGCTTTGGCTTAAAAGATTTGTGAGCTGGAGTCTGGAAGGGCTGTATAAATAATCAGAGAAACCTCTGGCTTGAAGCCATCGCTGGCCGCAAGCCCAATCTTCCTCTAACCTAAGCAGGAATAACTCCCATCGATTTCGCTGGAGTTGTTCTTGCATTATGTAAGCAGCAAAGTTGGTTCTGTGTGGGATCGCCTCCACAAATACCATACACGACCCTAATAATAGCTTATCAGTCGCGCCGTAGCCGCATTCTAATTATAACAGTTCTATCGTGGAAGAACGGATGATCACCTCAACTGTGAGAAATGGAAACTTTGTGAAAATATAGCAGCTGGGAGAGAGAGAGAGAGAGAGAGAGAGAGAGAGAGAGAGAGAGAAATACAGAGAAGAGCAGTTGCAAACTGTCAAGGAACTGACGCTTTGTGAAGTTGAAAGAACCAAACCTCAAACTTCTTTTTTTTTACACAGCAGAATGTGAGGTGGGTCTTGGTATAAGAGATTTGTGGAAATATAGCCCTGGCTTCCCTATGTCAGTGAGCAAGGGAGCCTAGCGATTGCAGCTATTTGCAGCTCCCAGTAGCCCAATCTACAACTGAGTTAAATGGAAGAACTAAAATTACATTCAATTTGGTGCAATCCTTTTCATTAGATTCACAGGCACATCTACACAGCACACATAAAGAGGCTTAGAACCTGTGTGACAGTCTCTCTCTCACACACACACACACGAGCACCAGATGAATAGTAGTTTTCAAAGGGTGTCAAAAAATTCTCTTTTGATAATCGCAAAGGACTGTTCCAGGCTGACATTTTGTATGGGTCATCATATGGATGACTGAGTTCCTTAAGCATTCTTTGGAAAAGGTAGGTGTCTGTGTTGCAAGCCACATTGAGGATGGAGGATATGCACCTCCTAAATAAATATGAAGGTCATTACAGTTCTACCAGTGGCGTAGCGTGGGGGTGCAGGGGGGCCGGCCGCACCGGCCACAACATCTGGGGGGGCACTCGCACTCGCAGCTCTCTGCCCCTACCTGGCTCACTCACTCTTTCTCACTGCAGTGCTGGCTGTGCGAATCCGATCTGAGCCGCCGGGTCGCTGCCCACTGTGGAGGGGGTGGGTGTCAGGCGTGCGGTGCGGAGAGAGAGCGAGGGACTATCTGGGGGAAGGACAGTGCAGCGGCCGCCCAGCGCAGCGCTGAGCGCGGGAGAGAACCACACCAGACCAGACCAGGCAGCAGCAAGAAGAAGCTGGCAGCGGAGGCAGGTTAGGGGTTAGGGGGCGCAAATTAGTTCTACTGTGTTCAAGGGACAAAGAAAAGGAGATCCCTCTTCTGGAAAAGTGTCAAGGTAACAGATGAATCAGGCAGCTATATGAAGAAGCATCTGGGCAAAGAAGCTGAGCAGGATATAGTCCACCACCTTTTTTTTTAACCCAACAAATCCCAAGCTCCTAAGAATCACAATGTATAACAATAACCGGTAGTGATTGCCTGGGTAGCTTTTAATCAAGGCTCTCAATGGCTACTAGCTATAATAGCTGTGTTCTACATCCAGCATGCCTCTGCTGGGAACTGCAGATGGAGAAAGTGCTGTTTCATTCAGGTACTATATAATGGAGGGCTTCAAGGATTTGTATTGGGGAAAGTGCTCTTTAAGTTGTTCATTAATGAGCTAGAGTCAGGGGTGAGCAGCGGAGTGACCGAGTTTGCTGATGACAAATTATTCAGGTTAGTTAAAATGAAAGGGCATGCAAGGAACTCCGAAACTATGCCTTCAAACTGGGCGAATGGACATGAAATGCAATTCGACATAAGCAAGTCTAAAGTGGTGCACATTGAGGCAGAACATCCAGCTTCTCATGTGCAGTAATGAGGTCTAAATTGGCAATGACTGACTAGGAAAGATATCTCGGGGTCGTAGTGGGTAACTTGATGAAAATGTCAACCCAGCGTTCAGCAGCGGCAAAAACCGCAAATTCCACACTGTGGAACATTGGGAAAGCAATTGAAAAGTAAAACTGCCAATATCATAATGTCATTACACAGATCTATGCTGTTGCCACACTTAATACTGTGTACAGAATACAGTTCTGGTGACTGCGTGGGGGGAAAAGGGATATCGCAGAACTGCAAAAGGGCAACCCAAATTATCATGCAGAAGGAGTAACTCCCTTTTGAGGAAATATTAAAACATTTGGAAATTATTGTGTGGCGTCGGGAAATGTGTGTGATGTGATGTCATGTGTGCATGAAGTTGCACACATGTGATGCATGCCGGGCTCCTTCAATTTTGGGCACAACCTGGCGCCTCTGTTCCCTTCTAAACATGTTTGCAGCTACTTAAATGTGAAGCTAAATTGCAGCGCATGCATGTATCACATGCACAAATGTGTGACTGCAAGGCTGCGGGTACTTGCCTTCATTCTGCTTCTATATTTAAATTTATGCTAAGCAAAAGAAAAGAAAAGAAAAAAGGCAGCCTGCTGCATATAGCCAAGCTTTCAAGACGAACAATAAATTTAAGCCTATTCTTCTACTTTCTTTTGTTAAAGTCTGTTACAGCCTCTCTTGTTTAGCTTGCTGACAAAGTTTGTTTGCATGACCTTTGATCTCTAAGCCATATAGCAGTTCTGGATTCACAATTCTTAGCTATTTTCTAAATTTAAATTAGCTAGGTGACACCTTTTATTAGACTAGCATATAATGTTGAACGATTGCACACACATTAAGCAAAGATTCATGAGTCAGTGGTACACATAGTGTACTTACACTTGCATCTAAAAATACTGAGTCTCTGCATTAGGAATTCTGTTTCCAATCATATTTTTATGATCCCGAGGAACAATTATCCAACCTAATTTGGACTGGTTCTCTGCAACATAATTACTTCACCACCACCATTTCAAATACAGTGGTACCTCGGGTTACATAAGCTTCAGGTTACAGACTCCACTAACCCAGAAATAGAACTTTGCTTCAGGATGAGAACAGAAATCATGCGGTGGCAGCAGGAGGCCCCATTAGCTAAAGTGGTGCTTCAGGTTAAGAACAATTTCAGGTTAAGAACAGACCTCCAGAACGAATTAAGTACTTAACCCGAGGTACCACTGTAGGTGCAAAACAAATTTCAACATTTGTTCTCCTAAATCCTACCCTGAATATTTCTAATTCTATTTTTTTTTTCATAATTAGATATTCTCATGGACGTACAAAATGGTTTAAATACTGTGAGGAGTAATATATTGTGGAAATCTGCAATGTCCATTGCTAGAGAGTGGAAAAGACTAGGAGACTTCCTGGACAAAAAGTACTTAGGATTTCATCTAATGTAGCTGTCTCACTTGTGCAAGGACTTCCTCTTCCCACATGTCCCCCCCCCCAAAAAAAAATAATCTTCTCCAGAGCACTGGGGGCAAACCCAGAACAGATTTGGGGGGCATGCAGGGGGAGAAGAAAGAGATGTTCCATTGCGAAATTGAAAATATTTGCATGAGTGGCACTTCAATGGCTACAACCCTTAGTATTTACACAGGTCTTTTCAGATGTCCCCGGAATGCTCCAAATAATCATCTCAGTCACGTTTTTAGACAGCAGTCATGCAAAGCAGGCCAGCATAATTAATTGCCAGTGTTATTACAGATCAGAGCCATGGAGAAGTAGGGGCTTGGCCAAGACAAGGCAAGCCACTGAATTTTCAGCCGAGATTAGAACAAGGAATTTCTCAGTTAGCAGTTCATTCTCCTAGCATCCAAAATTGGGATCTCCCCCATTTTAAAAAAAAAATGTGTTGTTTTTGAATAGCTCAAGCCCCATTTCTGAATCACCAAATGTCAGCTTGCTTGCCAGCCTAAATCACCAGACCTGGCCTTACCCAATTCCAGGTTAACAGCTTTTTAGCCCCACTCTGTATTCCGTGGGATAGAGCAGCAAAACAGATGCTTACTGACCGTGACTCTTCAGAAAGGAGTGAATGAAGGACGTAAACAAACATGAATCTTGGCAGCTCTGCTAGTTCTAGCCAACAGTTTAACCCCCTTGATGTCCAAAGATCCAATCTGTCATCCGTCTGAAGAGCAAGCCTATGCATTTGATCCTGTGGGACTGGCACTTTTACAAACACCACATAATGTTCATTCTGTACTTCTGAGAAAATAGGCATTTAGTGCAGTGGCAGCTAGTCACCGGAACTTGCTGCCCATTAATGCTATGAATGCCTAGCAGTAAACTCCTAGGGGATGAGGGGTCTTTGCCCCCCCCATAAAATATTTGAGGGGGCCAAAAGTTGATGAGCATTGCCATTCAAATCGTGTGTGTTTACCGTGTCATACGATTATGTGAGGCAGGGCTTACTTGACCCCTCCCAATATTTTATTCACGTTGGCAACCCTATATGCAGGTGTATTCAATGTACTGTTTCTGAGGATGGCTAAAAATGCCATTGTTTAGGCAATAAGGACTTACACCAGATTTAGCCGAATCTCAAACTGAAGTGTGCCATTTTGGGCAGAACTAGGCTTCAGCTGAGTCAGGGGGATTCGGACCCATTGGGCAGGCCTTCCAGAATGTTCTAGGACTGCCAGGGCGTTGGGTGGAAAAAGGAGATTTGTTTGTATGGGCATGTTTCCAGCAAAGGAATCCTGCTCAGTTTGATGTTTCCTGTGTATTCCCTGGCTGGCTGCAGGGGTTTGCTTCACCCATGTTCCCCCATGTTACAGTGGTACCTCGGGTTACATACACTTCAGGTTATATACGCTTCAGGTTACAGACTCCACTAACCCAGAAATAGTACCTCTGGTTAAGAACTTTGCTTCAGGATGAGAACAGAAATCGTGCTCTGGCAGCGCGGCGGCAGCTGGAGGCCCCATTAGCTAAAGTGGTGCTTCAGGTTAAGAACAGTTTCAGGTTAAGAATGGACCTCCAAAACGAATTAAGTACTTAACCCAAGGTACCACTGTATATTGGAGGAATTGGTGGCATATGGATACATTTATAAATAAAATAAATAAATGAGCAATCAATAAAGCAGAATGATGTGCAGATGATCTAATATGAATCCATCGCAAATGCATGATGATTATTGCATCAGTGACATTCCAGTGTACTCCAGCAAAAAAATACAAACAAACAAACAAAAACACATGCCATTCTGGAAGGGGGCTCCATTCGCAACCAATGTGCAAGGACAAAGGCTAATCACATTAAATTATGCTGAATTCCACAGCATCCTTTGCTTAGGGTCTTCTGCAAGATAGTTCAATCATTCCCATTCTATACACATCATTCCCTTTCCCAGTTCAGGCCTGCTGAGACCATGATCCTTCCTTCTTGCCATGACACTATTCTCTGCTGCTCACAATAGTCACCAGCACCTGTCTTGTTTGTTTAACGTCGTGGACTTGTTTGTTTGTTTTAACACAGAGCAGGAAAGTTGTCTGGCATTACAGAAAAGAAAAGGCAAGTCTCAAAACGGTACTGGAAAATGTACATTTAATAAAATTGGATACTGCCAATGCACTGGGCAGGAACCTTCCTCCTGGGAACAGACAGAACACCAAAACAGAATTCAAACAATTCCATTCAAGTTATTCATAATACAAACAGTAAATAATATAAGAAGTCACTAGTCACTATAAAAGAAGATAAAGATTTGCTTGGGAAATGGTTCAGAAATTCTGAAAGATAATTTATAATCAGACAGACCATATTTAAAGCACAGTATGAGATTTATTTTATTTTTATTCTCAATTCTACATGCCACCCTTCCTCCAAAAGGAATCCAGGTAACTTTACAATGAACAACTTGGACAGTGTGCACATGTGAGTAAGCCATGCTGAGTTGAATGGTATTTACTTTCAGTTAGAGGATTGCAACTGGACAGAGGAATCCTATGCTCACATTATGCTAGTACAGTGGTACCTCGGGTTAAGTACTTAATCCGTTCCGGAGGTCCGTTCTTAACCTGAAACTGTTCTTAACCTGAAGCACCACTTTAGCTAACGTGCCTCCTGCTGCTGCCACACCACCGGAGTACGATTTCTGTTCTCATCCTGAAGCAAAGTTCTTAACCTGAAGCACTATTTCTGGGTTAGCGGAGTCTGTAACCTGAAGCGTATGTAACCCAAGGTACCACTGTACTGAAATTATGTTGTCACTACACTATTAGAAAAGCCACCGCAACTCTTAGAAGTCAATGGGAAGAAATTTATTGTGCTAGGTCTGGGGCTAGTGTAAATTTGTGCCATCAACAGGAGAAGGGCTGAGATTGCGCTCCTCTCTTGTGCTTCCCATTCCACACCCAAAATTCCAAACCATTTCAACCATTCGTCTGGCTTATCGGGGGTGTTCTGCTGCCATATTTTATTTGTACTGCCAAATGGGTATTGTCAAATGGTGAGCCAGCAGTAAGCCACACTGTTCAAAGTTGGAATCAAGTCTTTATTAGCAAAAACACGATCTTCACAGACTTGGTTGTGTGCCACGCCTAATGAGTACAGCAGCTCATGGTCTGGCCCCATGAATCAATTGCCGAAACTAAAAGTCCTCACCTCCCTGGGGCCATCTAAGTCCCCTCCTCTCCATAGTTTTTTCCAAGCAATCGGAGACTGTTTCTGTGTACAGCCTGAAGCTGTTCCACCCATTTAAGTTCTCTTCTGGCTCTGGGAGACAAGTCAGAAGGGGAGCTTGCCATAGCTGGATGACACCCATGACTCTTCACCAGCCTGAGTCATCTTGGCCTCTTGGCTGCCCTCTTCCCCCTAGCCTGCTTCAGCTTTTGCCTCTGATTCTGGACTTCTGTCACTGACTCTCTCAGCTCATTAAGCCCTCTTATGTCTTCTTCCCTCTGGCTACTTATCATTGTCCCACCATCACTCCCTGGGTTCTGAAGTTTCTTCCCTTGGTGGTTCCTCAGCTGATTCCTCCCACCATTCTTCTGTGTCCAACCAGTCCATGACAGGTATGCTCTACCTCTGCTGTCAGAGGCAATATGTCTCTGAATACCAATTGCTGAAAATCACAAGTGAGGAGAACACTGTTGCACTCAGTTAGTACCTGGGGGCTTCCCACAGGCATCTGGTTGGTCACTATGAGAAGAGGACGCTGGACTAGATGGGCCTTTGACCTGATCCATAAGGGCTCTTATGTTCATATGTGGTGTTCCACTGGAATAGCTGGACTTCCGCTGAGCCCATAGCCCCCAGCCAGAAGATCTTCAGTGCTTACAACCTTTGTCTTGTAGTGAAAAACCCATGCATAATAGACTACCAGAGTTTAAGGGTTGGTTTATTAAAGCATGAGTGTGATCATGGGTTATAGAGATCATGTCGCTCCACTCCTGCTTTCTAATATTTACTGTGAAATTTTTGCCAGTTTCTTTGATGTGCCTTGTTATTTTGCATTAATTTTAAATCTTTGGTTTTAAACATTGATGTATTTCCACCCTGGGACCTTGAACGAAGGGCAGATTATAAATTGTCATAATAAGCAAGCAAACATTTGTTGTTGTGTTGATTGGCATTCGTTCCCTTAATACTTTGGAACGCTGTGATATCCAGCTCTGGCTGGAACCACGCGGATATCTTTGCCTGTTCCATCTCCCTCACCTTCTTTTCAACTCAGATGAGACACACACATCTGATAAGACTTCACACAGAGTGTTGAACTGAGCTCAGTGTGCCACAGTTCAAGGAGGACAAACAGCTGTGAGAGAATAATATTGCAAAGTACGGCAGGTAAAGGATCTCAAGGCTACGTTGTAGACCTGAAGTAATTGGATGTGTTTAGCCTAGGAAAAGAGATTAAGACACTATATTCCCAATAGCTGCACTTCCCCACCCCCCCCCTTTGGGTCTGGGGACAGAATATGGCCCTACATTCCTCTCTATCTGGCCCTCGGAACATTTTCCAAGCCCTTCTCCAGAAACCACTCCTCACTAGATCTGCTCCACACTGCAGCTTTTGCTTCAAAATAGAAGCACCAAGATTGAGCAAACTGCTTCTTTTTTTAAAGTGTGTTTATCATCAAGTGTAGTTTCCTTTTGAGTCCTCCTCCCAGATGAGCATGGTTCAAGTGGGAAGGAGCAATGTCATGGGCCACCCAGGTGGTTCTTTCGCAGTCCCCCAACTGACTAGAGTGGCATGGGAAGAAGCTGTGGGAATGTTTCACCCATGCCACAGCCAGCCTGTGTGACTCAGCCCTGTGTTTTGATTTGCTTTTAAATTCCTGTCAAGCATTTATTAATTGTCCATCTGCTTGCTTTTCGCTGCTGAGGCGTAGCACCCCGACATATTATATCATGCATCTAGACAAGAGTAAGCATTAATGAGAAAATTGTGATGCATACAAAAACGAGGCAGCGAGACAGATGCATTCTTACCACCTACCTAGATTCCCTCCTGGTGCTTTTGTGTGGGGTTAGGCTCCTTGCAGAGAAGGTAGGCAGATGCTTCCCCTTTTTATTTTATAGCTTCAGTACGTAATGCAAACTAAAGCTTAACGCTTATACACCATGAGGTCATAAGCCCTATGAAGACATGAGAATGTAAGGAGAGCCTGCTGGATCAGAACAATGGCCCACTCAGTGCCGCATCCTGTTATCACAGTGGTCACCCAGATGCCTGTGGATAACCCTCAAGCAAGACTAGAGCACAAGGTCACTCTTCCAGCAACTGGTATTCAGAAACATGAGTGCCTCTGGCTGGGGAGACAGAAGATAACCATCTTGGGCAGGTCTGGAAAAGCTAAAAAGCTTTACATGCAGCCACTGGGAGAGATCATCAGGAGTTTCGGGCTGGGTGTTCATCAGTATGCAGATGATACCCAGCTCTACCTCTCTTTTAAATCAGAACCAGTGAAGGCGGTGAAGGTCCTATGTGAGTGTCTGGAAGCAGTTGGAGGATGGATGGTGGCTAACAGATTGAGGTTGAATCCTGACAAGACAGAAGTACTGTTTTGGGGGGACAGGAGGCGGGCAGGTGTGGAGGATTCCCTGGTCCTGAATGGGGTAACTGTGCCCCTGAAGGACCAGGTGCGCAGCCTGGGAGTCATTTTGGACTCACAGCTGTCCATGGTGGCACAGGTCAAATCTGTATCCAGGGCAGCTGTTTACCAGCTCCATCTGGTACGTAGGCTGAGACCCTATCTGCCTGCAGACTGTCTCGCCAGAGTGGTACATGTTCTGGTTATCTCCCGCTTGGACTACTGCAATGCGCTCTACGTGGGGCTACCTTTGAAGGTGACCCAGAAACTACAACTAATCCAGAATGCGGCAGCTAGACTGGTGACTGGGAGCGGCCGCCGAGACCATATAACACTGGTCTTGAAAGACCTACATTGGCTCCCAGTACGTTTCCGAGCACAATTCAAAGTGTTGGTGCTGACCTTTAAAGCCCTAAACGGCCTCGGTCCAGTATATCTGAAGGAGCGTCTCCTCCCCCATCGTTCTGCCCGGACACTGAGGTCCAGCTCCGAGGGCCTTCTGGCGGTTCCCTCACTGTGAGAGGCCAAGTTACAGGGAACCAGGCAGAGGGCCTTCTCGGTAGTGGCGCCCGCCCTGTGGAACGCCCTCCCATCAGATGTCAAAGTGATAAACACCTACCTGACATTCAGAAGACATCTGAAGGCAGCCCTGTTCAGGGAAGTTTTTAATATGTGACATTTTAGTGTATGTTTCATCTTTGTTGGAAGCCGCCCAGAGTGGCTGGTGAAACCCAGCCAGATGGGCGGGGTACAAATAATAAATTATTATTATTATTATTATTATTATTATTATTATTATTATTATTATTATTAAAAGCAGACCCTCCAAGTGTCCCTATTTTCCAGTGACAGTCCTAGATTTACAGATGTTGTCCCAGTTTCTGATTTGATCCCAGAATGACCCGCTTTTCCTTGAGAAGCCCCTGTTTTCATCGGAGAAATGTTGGAGTGTATGGAGCTATGTCAGTCAAGGAGATAAGTAACTTTAGAAGACATCTGAAGGCAGCCCTGAATAGGGGAGTTTTTAATGTTTTGTGTTTTATTGTGTTTTTATATATGTTGGAAACCACCCAGAGTGGCTGGGGAAAGCCAGTCAGATGGGCGGGGAATAATAATAATAATAATAATAATAATAATAATAATAATAATAATGGAATAGGACATCCCTATTTTCATTGGAGAAATGTTGGAGGATATGTAAAAGTAAGGCGCATAAGTGGCAACCCCCCCCCCTCAACATCTCCTGGGCTCATGTTGACCTTTGCATGCTTAGTTCAAAGTTCTGAATGGGGCTTCTGAGAGCATTCAGGTGAATGTAGCTAGAATCTTCTGTGTGCCTACCAACCCCGTGCTATCCAGGTTTCTAATCCTGAGCTCCCCAGATGAGCCAAAGATCTAACTTGGAATAATGAAGCTTCTTATAACAGCCTAGTATGGCAGAAGTAATGAGGCACATAGGTCCTGATAACTGTCTCTTCTAGAACACATATCCTACTCCACAAAAAAATTGAAATGTGGGCTGGCTCTGAATATTCTTCCTAGACAAGGAAGATTTCATTCTTTCTATGGGCAATGCCTGCTAAACACGTTTTGCATATGCATCATAAACCTAGAAATAAATGTCTTGGGTCACAATCCATTTTAATAATTTGTCTGTGTGTTACCTGACTTACCTGCATGCAGAGTACCAAGTAGTTTGTGTAAATAACATCCCTCTCTCCACTGGGTTCATTCGACAATGTCTTAATCCATTGTCGGTGACAACCTAATTTCCTCCATGGTGATAAATTGTGAAGTCACAAACAGTGGACCATGGCATCAATTAATGACCCAAAAAGCAAGTGACTGATAAAGCAAGACAATCTGTGGGTGAGGTAATCAATCAGTTATGATATGTAATGAACTACGGAAAGAAAAACAGAAGTCTCTACCATTGTAGCTGAATATCACATTGTTCAAAATTATGGCAGGCATCCAAACTATGACTTAGCCAAAAGAGAAAAATATCTTCCGTAATGAGCACTCACACTATATTGTGGGTGCCTTTTGTTGGATCGTGTGTGATGCTACAGTTCCCAGGGAACTTGCTAGTAGAAGGAGGCTGGTCTGCTTCTCAGTGTATTATTCAGAGGTTCACGCCCAGCCTCAGCTTTAAGTTTCATTTCCTGGGAAGTGGGGCCAGACCCATTATAAATAGGGGGAGGAGTGGGTGGGTGTTTTGGATCAGGTTAGCCATATTGATTTGTATGCTGTAAGATCACCACAGCCGAGCACAAATGATTTAACCACACCCTAGGCCAACCCCAACCTCTCTCACCACCAAAGGAACACAAGCGAACAGCAAAGAACCTTCACAAGCAACACTGACACCAAACCCTACATATAGTAATTAAAATAGAAACATTGCCACCTGACCCCAACCCCACTCATCTCTCCCCTCTCCACCTCTTTCCCCCTTTTCTTCCTAATGTCTCAACAAATGAAACTGATTTGTAACAATGTTACATGGGGGGGGGGGAATACGAGAGAGAGACATTGCAAACACTTTTGTAAATCAAGAAAATCTTTAATAAAAAAAGGGGGGAGCCGGTATTAGCCAGGCAGACGACTCTGGAGATTCACCCTCCTTACCCTCCTTTTGTTAATGTTTCTTGTTTACAGGTTAACCTTTTCTTCCTGTTTAGCAGGCGCTGCTACGGTCTTTGACTGGTTGTTGTTGAAGGACCGGGAAGAAATTTTCCTGCATTGGCAGGTTTTGTCTTCCCTGTAGCAATTTGTCACAACTTTGGCGGTTATGGCCTTGGATGGAATCCTTTAGTCTTTTCTTTCCTGTGTGAAGTGGTGACTCACCCCCTTGCGGAGGTGATTCCAGGGTCCCCTCTTAAAGGGGTTACATAAATGGGTGTCCCTGGCCATATGCTGGAAGGTTGTTAGTGAACTACCCTGCGTGCAGGGATATGGGCTTGGCTGCCTGCCTAAACCTACATCACGCAGAGCACCCCCATATCCGATTTACCCTGATGTGCCCCAGTTCCCCAGCTGGGGGGCTGGGAAGGATACACACCCAAGGCCTAAGCCAAAGACTTCCTACATGTGGAAGTTTAATAAAGTTGTGGCCTAATTTTAATTCCATAACGTTGTCAAGAGCCTTTATTTCCTTTCCCATGTTCCCTGAGGGCTGGGGCTGTTGTGTCTGGTCAGGCAAACATTTTCAGTGGTGTCAGTAAATACTATTGCTTCTCCATCCAGCCTTTAAAAGGGTCCAGGAGGGCATTTTCAGTCTTTTCAGTGGGACTGGAAGAAAGGCAAGTAGCCACTTCTTGGTCTCCATCTTGGAGGGGCCACCAGGGAAGAGAGGGTAGGGATAAAAAGATGCCCCACCTTTATTATCCCCTCTTCAATATTCAGCCAGCACACAGCCCACCCTCCCAGTGGGCAGTGGGGGACCAGCTGGCCATCACAGTGGGGCTGAGTGGGATTTTCTTTATTCCCATCTATGCTTGACCTGTAGAGGGATTGTTTTCACTTCCTCCAAACTGCAGTGCAGAATCGAAGAAGTTACCGGTTTGGTCACTTGGTGGGAATGTTTGGGGAAAGAGAAGAGGTTGGGACCAACACAGAGTACTGCCTATTAAATTCAGTGGTACCTTGGTTCTCGAACTCAATCCGTTCTGGAAGTCCATTTGACTTCCTATTATTAGTAATATTAGTATTAATAGTAATATTACCTTTATTGTCATTGTACAACCTATGTACAATGAAATTAAATGAGCCTCCCTCCCACCCCAACACTCAATCTCTTATCAAACAACACACCACCTCACAAGTCAATTGTGCTTTGTTATTTTCCGTTCAACAGCCTAACAGCTCACAGATAGAAGCTATTTTTTAGCCTGTTGGTATGGCTGATTATACTTCTATATCTCCTCCTCCTCCTTCTTATTTTCCTTCTTCTTTATACCCCACCCATCCAGCTGGGTTTCCCCAGCCATTCTGAGCGGCTGCCAACAGACTAAAAACAGAATAAAATGTTCCAAAACGTTTGAAAACCAAGGTGCAGCTTCTGATTGGCTGATTGGCCCATTGGCCCCAGAAATAATGCCGACAGCTGAAACGGGATGTTCAGCTTCTGAAAAATGTTCACAAACCAGAATACTTACTTACGGGTTTGTGGTGTTCAGGAGCCGATTTGTTCATCAACTAAGCCATTTAGGAAGCAAGGTACCACTGTAGTGGTAAATAGCGACTGGGGAGATTTGCACCCAGGGCTGTGGGTCCTACGGGGAAGGGGACTATTTGGGCCTTCTGATATTCAGGAGCACCCATACCTGTGGGTGTCTTGTGGTGCTTACACTTTGAGTGACAATTATTGGAAGCAGTTCAATGAGCCCATGCAATAGCTGTGCTTGCCAAGAAATCCCTTTGCTGTAAAAAGGGAATCATCTGACCTGTGTTGCTTATTAACGATAGAAAGGCACTGCACCAGATGTTGTTAGAATGCACACATTTTGTGCTGTGCAATATAGCCAGGATCAAACCTTTAAAAGTTTGCTAAGAATTTCCCTCATCCCTATCCACACACATTCTACGTATTTCAGCTGTCTAACACAAACATTGATCTATAATATGCTCCTTCCATGTCTAACTTATTTGCATAGTTTACCATGGGTTTGCTGCCGTTCTTTTCTCAAAAAGATTCTGCATTTCCGTTACAGTCACCTCTTTCATTTTGCAGGGGCGGGGGGGGGGGGGGAGAGAAAAGTATTGAAAACCAACCAAAATAAAATGTAAGATCCATGTTGCAGGTGAATCTTGCCTTTGCCTACGCACACACGAACACATCTCTTATTTGCTACATTTCTGAAGTCTGAAAAAGTGCTGCTTTTAATATCAAAGGCAGTCAATATCAGAACCTCAACAGTAGTTCAGGCTCAGTAGTTTTGTTACTTGATTTTTTTAATGTATATAGAAAGCTGTAACGTTGGCACTCCCCACCCTCTTCTGAACATCAAGATTTAGTACCCAAGGGCTCAGCAATTGGGTGTCCCAGGGCCAAACCCATCCCTTGAAAGGTTTTAACTTAGGAAAGGCAGTATACAAATAAAATAATAGAATCATAGATTTGGAAGGGGCCCCAAGGGTCATCTAGTCCAACCCCCTGCAAAACGCAGGAATCTAAACTAAAGCATCCATGACAGATGGCCATCCAAACTATGCTTAAAATCCTCCAAGGACAGTAATTTGGAGGACGATGTAATATGAAGACAATTAATGGAAGTACTCTCCACATTGAACAACAGTACAGATGAGTCCTATTAACAGATACAATGTAGTAGATCCGTGATAAAATATCCACACCATTTATTTTTGCTTCATTTTTAAACATTTGCCATTCTTGAATCAGTCCCGTCATGTGGGAATCCCTTGTTGACAATCGCATTGTGTAGAGACAGGCAGTCAAGTTGTGCATCCATAGCAGCGACTGGAGGAGAAATGACCACCAGGAGGAGCACAGACAGAAGAAACGCCATGATGCATCTGCAGCAGCACAGCCAGACACCTTCATTTGCCCCAGCTGCAACAAAACATGTCTCTCCCATATCAATCTCTCCAGCCACAGCAGGCAACCACCCAGCAGTTTGACTTCACCCCCAAAGGCGCAGTCCTCCAATGTCTCCTGAGACAGATGAGTGACAACCATTAATGGAAAAACCAGAGGCTTACCCACTGGACCTTTTAGGAAAAGAAATACCTAAATCGGGGGGGGGGGGATTCTTATATGCGACCACTGCAGCCAGGATAGTAATAGCATCTAAATGGAAAGCTAAAGAACTACCTACCAAGGAGGAATGGATTCTCAAATTAAATGAATATTTCAAATTGGCTAAATTAACAACATCCATATGATAGCAGTCAAATCAAAAACTAAAAAATGAATGGCAATGCTTTGATGATTGTATGACAAATTTTTGCTCTAAAAAAGACATGCTAATATGCTTAGATTAACAATGTAAATGCATCAAAACAATAAATTATCAATGACATATGTATGTATAGAGAGAAAATAAAAACAATCAGAATGCAATGATAAGGGTAAAATTGATTCTAGAGTAGACGAGTAGTGGTGAACGGAAGTTAAACAGGGTGGTGGGTTTATTTTATTTTGTTTATGTTTTTTCTTTTTCCTTTTTGGATATTGTATAATGATTTAATGTATAATGATTTAATGTTTCTTTTCTGTTATGTACTATTTCTCTTTTTTAATTAAATTGTATGACGGAAAATCTAAATAGAAATACAAAAAGAAGATGGAAAAAACCACAAAAACCACATGGATGTATTTTCCCACAGTCACATTTTCCAATCCACTTCAAAGCTCCAATCCTAGATCCGCTTCACCAGGAGACGAAGAAGACTTTGGATTTGATATCCCGCCTTATCACTACCCGAAGGAGTCTCAAAATGGCTAACATTCTCCTTTCCCTTCCTCGCCCCACAACAAACACTGTGAGGTGAGTGAGGCTGAGAGACTTCAGAGATGTGTGACTGGCCCAAGGTCACCCAGCAGCTGCATGTGGAGGAGCAGGGAAGCGAACCTGGTTCACCAGATTATGAGTCCACTGCTCTTAACCACTACACCATACTGGCTCTCAGGAGTAAGTCCAATTTAACTGAACGGTACTTAGTTCTGAGTAAGCATGTTTAGTGTGACTTAGCCACAGGACTGCCAGGAGATTCATTTCTGTGGGGTGTGATGGGACACTAACCCACCACCGATGATTCCCCGCACAGTGTGGTCATCTGTTAAACACTGCTAGTTGATCAAAGCGTCTCAGCAGCATCATTCACCCATTGCCAAGACTGCTGCATCTGAGGCGAGTGTTGGATAGATTCAAGTTAGAATCTTCGAGGTCCCTTGTAAAACATAAGGCTGGAGATTCAGGACATCACATCAGATGTGCAAATCTGCAAATGTCATAAACTCCCACCTGGACAGATAACAGCAGGAGGAGAAAGAAGCAGACTACTCGTTTGTGTTTTTTCAAGCTAAAGGTTTTGATGGATTGCAAGTTTGATCGAAAAAGGAAGAGACCTGCCTTTCATTAGAATGAATAAATCTAACGAATAATTATCAGAAAGCTGAATATTTTAAGTGTTTGTTTAAAAGGAAGATTTGGTTCAGGGTAAATAAAGGTACAATAGTGTGGGAGTCCCAAGGGAGAGGGCTATTGTGGATCATGCTCAATTTAAGGGCTTCCCAGAGACTTCTCATTGGGACAGTGGTGGACCTACAGTTTGGGGGCCCTGAAGCCATTTTGGGGGGTCCCTTTACAACCAGCAACAAGATATAATAATAATAATAATAATAATAATAATAATAATAATAATAATATTTATACCCCACCCATCTGGCTGGGTTTCCCTAGCCACTCTGGGCAGCTTCCAACAAAGTATTAAAATACAATAGTCTGTTAAACATTAAAAGCTTCCCTAAACAGGGCTGCCTTCAGATGTCTTCTAAAAGTCTGGTAGTTGTTCTTCTCTTTGACATCTGGTGGGAGGGTGTTCCACAGGGCGGGTGCCACTACCGAGAAGGCCCTCTGCCTGGTTCCTTGTAACTTGGCTTCTCGCAGTGAGGGAACCTCCAGAAAGCCCTCGGCGCTGGACCTCAGTGTCTGGGCAGAACGATGGAGGCGGAGACGCTCCTTCAGGTATACTGGGCCGAGGCCGTTTAGGGCTTTAAAGGTCAGCACCAACTCTTTGAATTGTGCTCGGAAACGTACTGGGAGCCAATGTAGGTCTTTCAAGACCGGTGTTATATGGTCTTGGCGGCTTCTCCCAGTCACCACTTGGTAGCCACAGTTATCTTCTTAAATGGGGTTGTTCCACAATGTAGAACCACAAATTTTACATGTGTAAGTACTTTTGTGAACTCATGGTTCTTCTTCTATGGCCTTGACCTCTGTTTAAAAGGGGAGGGGGTTACATTAGCCACAGCAGAGCAGACAACTTACAACAACACTCCTTTACAACATCTGTGCTCCTGAATCAAACTCTGGGATTGTTGAAATATATACACAAAAACAAAAACAATCAATTTGAGTCATGTGGCTCAAATTGGGTCTACTAGGCCCATTTTTTAAAAAAGCAATGTGGATTAAAGTCACTTCTGGGACCCTTCCAGAATTAGGGTCCCTGAAGCTTAAACTTCGTAAACTTCATGGTGTGTGCGTGTGGGGGGGGGGTGTTTATTGGGTTGTTGTTTTTATTTTGATTATGTATTTCTCTGAATTGCTCCAAGACCTCTGGGAATAATAATAATAATAATAATAATAATAATAATAATAATAATAATAATAATAATATTCATAGTAATCCACCCCTGGGTTGGCCACTGTGAAAACAGAAGATTGGCTAGAAAGGACATTCGTCTGACCCACCAGGGCTCATCTTTGTACTCTTATGATCAAAGTTGGGCAGCTGCCATTTTAATTTCCACAATGCCTCCAATTAGTATTGCCCCAGGGCATTGTGGGGAAGTAAAATGTTGGTTTCCAGATGATGTGGCATGGGGGGGGGAGAGAGATAAATGTCAGTCATCTATTTCAGGAGTCCACTAGGAGTCCAACAGCAGTCCAAGAGTATGGATGTTTTCCTTGCCCTCAGTCCTAGGTAGTATACATGGTCAGCCAGTAGCCTCATGCCACAAGAGTCACTTGTGCTGCTCCCCTGGACATTTGGCTCTACAACCTGGAGTTATTCTGGGTCGGAGCAGGGTCGGATCCAGGGATACCATTGTAACATTTTTCTCCATGTCGGCAAAATGGAAAGCAAGCGGTGAATATAACGGCAGGGCAAGGAGCATATGTTTCACAACACTGCATGAAATTGCATCATTGCATCGAGGATGAAGGGCATTCCGGATGCTAGCAGTTAAAATAATTTCCCACAGTGCCGAGGTCAGTGAGGAAGACAGAGAGAGAAATGAATAGATTTCTATGAGCATTCCTTAAAAAAAAAAAAAATCCACACCCAATCACATCCACAATAAGAATAGGAAAGTTGGAGTACTTTACTGAGCATTGGGCGATCTCACAAATGTTCAGAAGTGAAGGGTCTCTCCAGTGATTGGTGCGGCTTTTATCTGCCTTGCCACCACAGTATGACGGATTCAGATGAAGGGGTGGGACAGAAAGAAGAATGAGGCCAGGAATGACACACTTTGGTGTGTCTTGAATAAGGAAGGCAGATTGGGGCTTACATCTAAGAGGGTTTTCTTTTTCTTTTCTACAAAAGAAAAAATATCTTTCTCTGAAACACATATCCATGCGAGAAGAACAATGTGTTTTATCATTTTACTTGGGGGAAGAAGAAAAAGAATCTCATTTTTTAATCTTTTTTCCTTTTAACAAGTAATCTGCCCCTTTTGGATCGCGCATGCTAACAACACATTTCACCCAGGAAACAAAAGGAATTGAAGCTCATTGCTCTGCTGCTATGGACGGAAAGAAATTGAAACGATGTTAATTCCTTACCTGTTTGGATGAATTTATGTGGTCAAGCCACGCAATAGTTAAGTTAGAAGGTGAGTTTGCTAACTGGATCATATGATGATCCGCAAGGGCAGGGAAAGCCACTTCCTCCCTGCAGAGGAGGTGAGATTGCGGGCGTCATGGCCCAGCCCCCACGCGATTGGGGGAATCCCCGGCCGTGTCACCCACTGGCCAGCTAATCGGCTGGCTTTGGGGGCATGGCCTGCCTGATTTAAATGCAGGCACGGCTGGGGATCTCCCTCTTTTCCCACATACCAGCTGTTCCTGTTTCCCGCCCTATAAGGTTTTCGTTCCTTGACCTTGCTATGGACCTCGGTTGGTCGCCGTTGAGGGGCCTGGTAGGAATTTTTCCACTTGGCAAATTGGCACCAGCCACTTGGTTTTTGCCTACCTCATAGCAAATCATCACAACTTTCTGGGTATTGGCGGTTCGGCATTGGTATTGGTATTGTTTTGTAGATGGAAGAGGGGAGGAAGTGCCATCACCTGCCCCGCATATTGAAGGGTAGTCCAATATAGGATTCTGGGGGGCGTAGCCCTGTCCGAAGCCTAGGGAGGTGAGGGCCTAAGGCACGCCCCCTAGCGGTGACCCCAAGGGAGTTCCTAGTTGATGTGCATCAGCAGGACTCCCCCTACTGGTGGTTAACCCTTCCTGCACTTCAAGCAGACAGGCTGCAGTTGGATATAGTCGGTTAGGACCAATGCCTAAGCCAATACCGCTCAGTACCTGTAACCAATAAAGTTGTGGCCATATTTAGCCCATTAACCTTAAATAATTGTGTCATGTAGCTTTATTTCCACTGGGGGGGGACTCGCCACAACAATGAGGTTCTGTGTAAGTTACAGTCAGGGATTGGCTGAGTGGTTAATTCCATCCGATTTCTGTTTTCCCCACTGCATTTTAAGCACTTTTTAATGTTGCTGTACACACCAGAGAGGTGGTGGAAATATCTTCACCCAATATGCATTGCCCCAAACTCACATTCAAGGAAGCTGTCATCTTCTCATGCACTGTTCTCTGAGCATGTGCAATAGCTGTCTCAGATGTACACACCTCAGCTTAACCATGACTTACGTTTTCAAACTGGATGGAAGCTGGTTTGACAGAACAGAAGTAAACAAAAGAACAATAGGCTTGACCAGGCCAATAGCCCATGTACTCCAGCACCCTGTTCTCACAGAGGCCAACCAGATTCCCATAGGCTGAGCTCTCACTGACCAGGTAGAAGTGAGGGCAGGGTGGGGGAAGCCAGGTAGAAGTGAATGGGAGGGGGGTTAGAAATTGATGGAGGAAGTTCATTCCTGTCTCATATTCTAGTTTCCCCCTTACTCAATTTTATTTTGAACCATATGACACAAATTCCACTATATTTATAGAATCCAATATATATAAAGCATTTATTGGATGTATCAATAATTAAAGAATTGCTAGGGGAGGGAGAAATGGGGACGGAGGAGAACAGTACGTCAATACAACTTTGAGGAGCTTCTGGCAGGAAATCGTACAGAATGTCCAAACTGATTTTTGAACATAGAGTACGGTTAGACCCAGGTGTAGCCTTCTTCAGCTAGCTGAATGATTCTCCCAAAGAATAAAGAGAAATTACTATTCTCCATTATTGTTGCAGTGAGGTTACTTTCTGCAAGCTGGGGGAGGCGGGAGGGGGACAGAAGACTCACATTAGTTCCAAAATTGGTATATTAAATTATTTGCAAGACAACGTTAAATGAGATCACACAGATGCTATGGGTTATGGCAAGGAAGATTTCATGGATTTGGAAAAAGAGTGAAGCTTTTTTAAAAAAGAAAGAAACAGAGAGAAAAGGCTCATAACCCTTTTTGCCTGTACTCTAATATCAAGCAGGTCTTATTTTTCTTAACATTCATTTTTGTGGTTCTCAAAGGGTTGAGTGTGCTTGCAAAAGTTGTTGTTGTTATTGCTGCTGCTGCTGTTGTTGTTTCCTCCCCATTGTTCCCAATGCTCCAGGGAACTGGGAAGACAATGGATCCTTCAGTTCAGTCCTTGCCGCTTTTTGACCGTATAGATTTCAGAGCTCTGAGATCGGAGGGACAAACGTTGCTTGACTTTCCGTGGTGCAGTGAGGGAGAACCCGACATAAAAACATCTAAAAAGCCTTGCCAGTTTAGACAAATGGCCCATCTCATCCAGCATTGCTCTCTCACAGTGGCCAACCTGATGACCACAGGAAGCCTGCAAGCAAGACCTAAGCAAGACCTCTCCCATCCTGCAGTTTCTAACAAAGCGTGTTCTCCCTAACAGAGAGCACATGTTGCAGTTGGGGGAACAAGCCACCCTGCAGTGACTAGGCAAATTTGGTAAGGAACCCAATCCTTTAAGTGGTTAAAATTGGGTTGCTGGGGAGTTTTGATTGTTGCCAATTTGGAGGAGGGGTCAGAGTCATTAAATACAGGGGCCAGACGTTGGACGTCCTCTTGGCCGTTTTGCACCAGATCACCCTCCCTCCCTTTTATAGGGTGGTTTTTCTTGATCGCTTGACCTTGCTATGCCTGTCATGGGGTCGTCCGCCTTGGAGCGGGGGCCTGGTAGGAATTTTGCCATTTGGCTGATTGGCTGGTGCCATTTGGTTTTTGCCTACTGCGTAGGAAATCGTCACAACTTGTAAGGTTGGCGGTTAGGCATTGGTTAAATTGGTGCTTGGAGGGGTAAGTGCCTATCCCTCCAAATGATGTGGAAAGGGAATTCCGTTAAAGGAATCCAGGGTCTTGCCATTATTTTCGTCCTTGTCCCCGGAGTCGGACTTGGGCCGTGCAAGCCCCACAGGAACATGAGGGTGAGAAGTGAGGGACTGTTGCCCAGCTTCATTTTCTCACCCAATACTTGTTTCCCACGCTGGCTTCCGTTGGTGTCCGGAAGGCCAGCTCTGTCCTTGAGGGCAAGGACAGATAATCATAACCAATGCCTAAGCAACCACTCACATTTTTTATATTTTGAATAAAGTTGTGGCCAAAATTATGCCAAAAACCTTAAACAAAAATTGATGTGTGAAGTGTGAATTTTTTGGGGGTGGCATTGTGGGACTCAACACGCAACAGGCATTCAACTTAGGTCTCTCTCCATCTCTGCCCTCAGAGAGGGAAATCTAGTTCTTTTGATAGCCCCTAGAACACCTACCTAGGAACCAAAGGAGTGCAGGGGCCATTTCCTTTTCCCACTAGATGTACAGTAATCCCTGCTTGTTCATCCCTGTGTGAGTGGCCAAAAGACTGCCTATAACCTTAGGCATGGTACACAGTGGGAAAAGCCTAAAGGCTGAATGGAAGAAGGGGCATGTGTACCTATGGAGGTCTGGTAACACGCACTTGCATTATGACATGGTATAGTCAGTGCTTTTTTCCGGGGGGGGGGGGGACACACAGGGATATGCATACCCCTAAACATTTTGTGAATCTTTGTACTTTGTCGATTAACTGTATTTATTTTTCCCGATTTGAACTATAAAATGGTGGTTATCTTGAGTGAAATGAGAGTACCCCTAAACATTTTTTGGGGGGGGTAAGCACCGGGTATACTCTTCCCCACCAGTGATGAGGGTCGAAACCACAGGTCTCACTTCCAACACAAGAATATTTGAGTAAAGTAACAGATTATTTAATATTAGAACAGACATAGGCAACCTCGGCCCTCCATGTTTTGGGACTACAATTCCCATCATCCCTGTTAGCTAGGGATTATGGGAGTTGTAGTCCCAAAACATCTAGAGGGCTGAGTTTGCCTGTGCCTATATTAGATTATTGCTCCCATCACTGACTTCAATAGGAAATATCCCAATTCTCGAACACACTTGACTTGGAAATAAAAGCTTATGAAAGCAGTAGGATCGACTGTCAAATGAATGGATAGCTCAGTCGGTTAGAGTGCGGTGCTGATAACACCATGGTTGCAGGTTTGATCCCCATATGGGGCAACTGCATGTTCCTGCATTGCAGGGGGTTGGACTAGATGATCCTCAGGGTCCCCTTCCAGCTCTAAAATTCTATGATTCTATGAGCACCCAATACAGCAGTGGGGTGCGGGGCTGATGCTATCCCAGCGGTGGCAGTATTGTGCTCAGTCGGACAGAGATGTGTCAAGGCAAGGCAGTGGCAACATCAAGGAATCACTGCATTGGTGGTGACTAGATCCCCATCCTTGCTTTGTGACTGCCCAGTGCCTCCATGCATTACTGCTGGTCCACTATCTTCAGTCTTTCCCACAGTTTACATCTTCCATTCTTTGTTTTGCACCCTCCCCAGTTCAGTACCCTGAGCTAGTCATAATTTGATTAGATTTTTCTGAACCGCAACAGAGTTTAAATCTACACAACTTGGTCACACTTGCGCACACAGATTGTGAGTAATGCTTATGAGAGAAGAACAGGGGCATGTTCAGTGAAAGCACTCCAGCTTAAATATTCCCCCCGCCATAACCAATATTACATAAAATACAAATGCATGTCATTGGGTGTTAAGAATGTAATTTGAAAATGGAACAGCCTCCGACATACAGTTATCGATTCCAAATGCTCAGAGAATAAAATTATACCGGGACCCCCGTGGCTTCCAATCAACCCCCTTCCCTATCATAAAAGAGAAGCTGCAAGAATATGCTTTCTTTCCCTTTTTAGAACATCAGCCTGCTAAAGTGCTCGAGAAAGTATTCGCGGAAGAAAAACAGCCATATGTCCAGAATCCCTGCAGTCGTACAAAGCTAGCAGCAACCAACTGGACACTGCGAGAGACACAGGAATTAAAAATGCAAGCCGCTCCAACCCTGGCAGCTTTCAAGGGGTTGTTTGTATGGCATGAGTTATTTAGGCTTTTTCAGAAACTGACAGAAAACGTAACATGCAAGCTGTTTGCCTGAACATATGGAGGGTGCAAAGGAACAGTGGGAAATTATACGGTGCGTTTGGAGGAATGGAAAAAGCTCTCGGAAGCTGGAAGCAAGGAACTATTTTAGCACACACACAAAAAACATCAGTCGGAAATAACAAGTCGGTCATCACAGTTATGATTCAGAGGGATACATATGTCTTGGGGAAATGGAATGCGGGCAACATTTAGATATGCCCCACTGTTTTGGGGGGACATCTGGGGCATTTCTGTATTGGCCTTGAGAAGCTCTGACTGGGGAGTGCCAGGTCAAAAGGTCACATCTGCAGCAAAAGAGATTTTCTTCCCCTAAAATGTGGTCATTTTTTTTTCTCCTTTTCTCTCTCTCTCACTCTTTTCCTGGATGGATGATGAAGTTTGGCTCTCACCTGTAAATTTGTATGATTTGAGTTATTTTGGATTTGAGGGAAACTGACAAAGCCAGAATTCTGAGGAAATACGAGGCAAGCTTGATACCCCAACCACCTTGATTTCTTAACAAATCATCCATTCCTCTGCCTACATTAGGGCCATAAGTGATTTACATTAACTGTGAAAATGACTAATTTGCAATCTAATAATATGCATGCTTACTCAGAAATCTGCGGAAGATGCACAAGCCTAAGTATTTTGACATGGATAAATGTCCCAGACTTACTCCCAAGTAAGCATGCTCAAGAAGGCAGCCTTGCAGCCTAATTCCATGCACGATTACTCAGAAGTAAGTCTCACAGAAATGAATGAAACAAGGTTACAGCCAAGTCCTGTGTATGTTTCCCAAAGTTTCACGGGACTTACTTCCAAATAAATAAATTGCATGTGTAATTGCTGTGTTTAAGTAAAAACAGCAAGTCTGTGTGCAATGCATCTATTTGGAAGTAGAGCCCATGAAATTCAATGAGACTTGGATCAAACATGCATAGAACTTTGCTGTAAGTCTTTAGGAATATACCAGTTAAATAGGGACCATTTCATACATTGTGTGCTAGCAGTAGATTCAGGTTTGCACTGGGGGGGGGGGGGCTCAAGATGACAGGAAGCTGCAGCTAATCTCAGCTTCCCGGCTAATGCACCTGTTTGCATGGCATGTTTGCAAACAGTAATACTTTATGCCTTTTTTTGTTTGTTTTCGGTTTGTCAGTGAAACATCTTGAAGACACACACACACACACAAGCAAAATTCAGCGGCGAAGTTTCCATTTTATCTCCTTAACAAAATAGCCCCTTGACAAGATGGTTTTAGTTCATGGAAACTAAACGAAAGGGCAGCATCTTTAGACTGCCTCAACACAGAAAGGTGTGCTTTTATCTCTACACAGAACTCTTTACCCTTTGCTGACCCCCACTGGTCCCTGGATCTCTCCTGAATCTGTTCCAATGCAATCAACCTTTCCTTTGCAGAATCAATAGTTTCTTGGAGTACCAAACGGGGGGATTTTTTCTTTCTTTCTTTCTGTAAACCACATAAATCAAACCCGCCGATTCCCCAATAGGCTCCCTATGTCAGCAACTAATTCAGTGGACTCCAGCAAACTACGAGCCCTGACCTTGCTTTTAGGGTGCGGACAAAATCCCGCGTGCTTCATGTTACTCAGCCGACTCGTTCCTGCTACTTTGTATGAGTGCTTCTATTACCCTAACAGCTGCACATGTTTATCTGAGCTATCCTCAGAGAGTGCCTTGATCTTTTCTTAAAGGTTAGGCTATCTTTTCTAGTGAAAACCTTCTTATCTCCCTTTCAAATGGTAGGGCACGCTCTCTTTTTTAACTATTACTTAGCATTTCCATGGCATTTTTTTTTTCTTTTTAAGAAGTCCGCCATTTAAATCACCAATTTGAAAAGTAACACAAAGGCTGATTTTTTATTATCTTCCATGCAGATTTCTTTTCTGCCATGTTCCTAACATAAATTCATCAGAACCCCCCACCCCTGCTTTTTTAAAGAAAGTTTCTGATATTTTTCTTCCCTAGAAAAAAATGAGAGCCACTTTGTAGAATTTTCTGTCAATATTCTCCAGCATTTTATTTCATTTTGGTTGACAACATTTGCTCTGGAAATAATCCATATGAACATCAATCACAAATGAACAACTTTGTCTACACCCCCAAAATATCTTATCTGTGATGTTCAGATTTCTAGAGGTATTGTACTTTAAAATATTATCTCAGCCATGGTTCATTTTTTGTTTTGTTTATTAAAGAATTACTCCTTTTGCATATTTACCTACCTTTAAGACTTCATAACTGGAGAGATAACTAAAAGTGATGGACCCCTGTTTAAACATCACTGTGTTGTTTTGCTATTCTAATGTGGTTTTGTGTGATTGCCATGCCATTGCATTGTCCCTGTATAGGGAAGTTTTTAATGTTTTAAACATTAAAAAATTATATTTGTTGGAAGCCGTCCAGAGTGGCTGGGACAACCCATTCAGATGGGTGGGGTACAAATAATAAAAAAATTATTATTATTATTATTCCCACAATACCATTTGCACTGTTGGATGTTAGATTCAGGGTGCTGCAGTTGAAACAAAATGGCGGCCAAACTGCCAAGGTAGCTGAAACCTGCAGGGGCAGCAAAACAGAAATTTTAAAAAACTGAAGGGGGCGAGTCATGCTACTACCACCACCACCAGTAAGCCACACCCCTGAGAAACTGATAGAAAATTTTTCCTCCTCTCGGAGGAAAAAGATGATAACATTCTCTCCACACACACACAGCCCAATTTTTATTCCACAAAAATATGGTGGAGAATCATGAGAGGCCATTTGTGCACCACACTACATAAAGTTTCAGGACAAGTTAAAAGACGTTTACATGCTATTTAATCCTCATCCTGGCCCTGTAAAATAAGAAAGGGGTGCTAGTTATAAACACTTTGTGGATTTCCTAAATGGAAACCGTGAACCCAAGTCTCCAGGAAATTGCATCTCTGGTGACTGCAGTTGTACATGTGGCTCCTTGCATGTACCAAATTACTGCATGCACCAAAATCCAGGTACATGCAATGAACCAGACATGTGTGCAATTGTCCCCCGTTAGGATCTACATGCGGTTTTCATGTTTTTCATACACAGGTGTTTCTCGTACACCGATAATTCTTCAGATGGACTCCATCGCGAGGAAGGGCAGTACAGGAACCTAATAAATGCATATTTGAAGCTGCCGCATTGATACGGACATTAACAAAAGCATGAGGAAACCTTTGCTGACTCAGAGCAAAGGTCCATAGAGATTGGCTGGGATGGCTGCCCCAGGAACCAGCCAAATACCTCTAGAAAACCCAAAAGTAAGGCATGAGGGCAACAGCCTTCTGCCGCTTAACCCCAGTGACTGGTTTTCAGAGGCATGTTGCCTCTGATTCTGGAGGAAGTACAGTAATTCTGATTAAAAGCCATTGAGAGACTTCTCCTCCATGAATTTGTCTAATCCCCTTTTAGAGTTGTCTATGGTAGTGGCTCACGAAGGAGCAGCAAATTCCATAAATTCAATTCTGCATTGCGTGAAGAAATACTTCACAGCTAAACAGGAAATGAGTTTGGGTTTCGAACGCCATCTCTGTTGGACCACTGAAGCTGCTGGGCTTTATAAAGAGTGTATTGGAGAGACAAATGTCCACTTAAGGACAATAAACAGAGGTTGAAAGACAACTCGAGTTTCTAGGTCCGTTGGTTACTGAACCACACCAGGTCTCCCCAACCTGCCACTCAGATGTTCTGCTCAACCTCTCCATATCCTCCCTTGTGCTTCTGCTCTTGACTACAGTAGGTACAGAAAGTAATGACTGCCTTTCAAGATGTTGGCTACCCAGACCTGATATATAATATACTCACATATTGAAGGGGCATGGAAGTCATCTAATCCCAAATGATACACCACCAAGCCAAAATGGTCCATCTAGCAGCATGTGTTCGTATTGATCCTTTATTGTTCTTGCTCTCCTCTGCCTCCCTGCCCTTCGATCCCCTTCCTCCACTGTCAAGTCACAGACTGCTAGTTGCTTGGGGCAGGAACCTTCCCCCACCTTAGATGACCCTCACCATGCAACACTGATGCAGCTATAGAAATAAGCAAATGGATTCAACGCTGTGGATTTACTCACATCTGGCTGAAATAATTTGCAAGACCAAACACATTCACCCTATAAGCATCACAATATATTAATAATCCTGAGCAGTCATTGCCACTTGTAGCCCATGCTCCAGAAGCATTAATTGTGTGGGTATAAGAGTTCCACATATTGAGGCAATTAGCAGATATTTCCTGTTCTTCGGTTTTTTTGTTTTGGAGGATTTCTCGCCCCCCCCCCCTCCCAGTTCTGGCAGACCTCCAGTCGCTGTGCTCTTAACTATCATAACTTTTATGATGGTGCTTACCCAACCACACAGCTCAATTGAATTTGGTAGACGGAGCCTGGATGTTCGAGAATTTGATTCCTCTCCCCCGCTTTGGAACATTCTTTGTTCACATATCAATCATATTTCCTACACATTTTGAACTTACGCTATTTTAAAATATGTGCATTCAACTCCCGCACATCTTCAGAAGTTTGTTCAGCCCCTCACAGGTGAACAATAAACCTAGAGAGAAACTCTTAAGGAATAACAATGAGCATGACTCTGAAGCAAGAACCCCCCCAAAAAAATCCACTAATACATGTATAAAAGAGGCTAAATATTTCTCATTCCACTAATGTTCACAGGACATCTGGGCAAACTACATGTTACATGCATATACATGTAATGAACCCCCAAGTATTTTTTTTAATATAAAAAGCATCTCCAAGACATTGCATTGTTGAGCATGAGCACGTGTTGGGGTCCTACTTCTCTGTTTCTGACAGCTATTTTCCACTCAATTCTCTATCAACCACTTCCCAATTTAAAATCACTTCCTAACTGCTTTTCCCCTTACAAACATTCCAGATGTACTTTCATCAGCTAGCAGTGATGCACCTTGACTGAAATAATTCCAAATTTCTCTTGAAATTCCAAAATGATACTCAAATACCATTCAATTACTTATCCTGATTTCTTTTTATTAAAATAATAATAATCTCCATCTCAAAAAATACAAAACAGATCCATGCGCTTTGTTAGTTAAGGTTGTTAAGGGAAAGTGTGTTGGAGAGATTTCAGTTTGCTTTAAAGTTTTCTTGTAGGGTCTCAAGATCTCTTTTGTAGATAATATTGCATATGTGTGTGAGAGAAGGTGAATGACAGACAAAAAGAAAATTACTTGCATGCTATCATTCATCACAGTGTAAAATTTCAGGAAGTTTACCCAAGTGAGAAAACTTTGAAGTGACAATCACACATTATGTGTCATTTTAAAATATAATATACATGATGTCGGCAACTGCACAAGTTCTATGCTCAAGGAGAAGAAGCGGATTATGATTTGAATAGACAGAACTGGCCAAAACGAGCCCATGTTGATTTCTCCACAGATAAGGGTGAGACTTACTATATTTAGCTGTAACACCATAAAAAACACATTCTCAACTCTTCTTTCAGCCAACTGTGAACAGTCCACGCTCATCCTCTTAGCCACTGCCTCGCAGAATAGAATCTGTGCATTTTTAGATAATTCCAGCTTTGCCTAACTCTGCCCCCCCCCAAAAAAAAACTGTCGATCTTTTTCGGATCACCTTTTAACCCTCTCCTTCACTGACTCAGTGGAGAGGAGACTGCCTTATTCCCAAGCCAAACCCCATCCTGAACTTCTACACAAGTCGCAGTGGCACACATTGCTTCCTGCCAGAGCCACTGAAACGTTTGGCTTTCTGATGCATTTTATTTGTGGGGTTGTTTTTTTGCCAACCTCGGTGCCAGGAAATCTCCAAAGCCCGGGAACTTTAGACATGCCTCCTTGTTTTGTAAGGCAGCAAACTACAGTCAGCAAAAGGAGCCCTTTCCTCACATTCTCCTGCTGCCTCTCTTTTCACCGTTCAGTCCTGGGAATATTTCAGCTGCAATGCCAGCCAGCCAGCCGCTCTCCTTCCAGCCTGAACTTTGTCCAAAAAGAAGCAAATCCTTCTTCTCAGCCAAGACCACCCGATGGGCAAAACCGACCCATTAGTTTAAGAATGGGCAAGAGGAAGGGGAGTGACAGCAAGACGCGAACCCAGGGGGGGAAAACCCCCTCCCCTTCAGAACAGTCCAAAATCAGCCCAGAGGCCATTCATAAACTACTACAGCCAGAAAGAAATCACGAAGGGATGGATGGATGTGGAGAGGAGGGAGGGAGAGAGAGAGGTTGACACTTACCCCAGTTCTCACACTGCCTCTTCTGCCTCTCTCCTTTCGCCTGCTCTTCAGTTTGGGGATGTCCAGCCTCTTTTGGCCAGAGCTGGTCTTCTCAGTCCCTTAAGGTCTTTGGTGCCAGGAGTTTCTTTGAAAGATCTTTATTCTTTCATTTCCTCCCCCTCAAAAAGAGAGGACGAGAGAGAGAGACGAGGATCAGATCTGGAGATTTCACGGCTGCGAAACCCAGGTAAAAAATAAAAAAATAAAAATCATAGCATCCCTTCTCCACAAGCCGAGTGATTTCCCCAGCACTTTGAGGGCTCGGCGATCTAGATAGCCTGGCTGCGTTGCTCGCTCGCTTCCTCTCTCTTTCTCCTCGCCGCCTCTCCAGTGCTCTTTTCTCGCCTTTTTTTCAGATTTGGATGATATTGGGAAATAGGTGGAAAGACCACCTCTGGTTGGTGATGCTCTCCCGACTGTGATTTCTCCGCCAATGCCTTCCCGGGTCCCTCTCGCTCGCCGCCTCTGAGTGGCTGTGCGCGCCTCTTTGCCTTCCTCTCGGTCTGCGATGAGTGTATTTGTGCGTATGCGCGTGCGAGAGAGCGCGCGCCTGTGTCTCGCACACACAGAGCGCCTCGCTGCATCTTGGCGAAAAGGTTCGTTTAGTATGTCCCCAGGCTTAAAGCACTCTTTGCTGCCGGGAGGCCAGTTAAAACGTACAAACGCGCGCACACACCACGTATAAAAAAGTCTGCTGAATTGAATCCAGCTGATGAACCCATCCACACCTACGCAAAAGCAAACCCCATTGAGTTCGATGCGGGTTTGCTCCCGAGTAAGTGCGCACAGGGTCGAAGCCTTTTATTATGATCATCATCCATTTTTTGCAGCCCACTTCCAGGGATGACTACTCTGATTCAGAACCCACTGAATTCAATGGGGATTCTTCATGAATAAGGGTACACGGGACGGGCTGTAGCCTTTGGCAGCACAGCCCCACATAATCCCTTTCAGTGTGGTTGACTTCTGAGTAAATGCATACCGGATTGCAACTTTGCAGCCCATGGGTGTTTACTCGGAAACAAATCCCGCTGGACTCAATGGGGCTTCATCAAAACTTGGTGTGAATGGGATTCCAGCTGCTGGGTCTGAATTTTGAACGGAAATTTGTTTTGTGTAATTTGCCGATTATATGTTCATCATTTAACTGATATTTTTGTCCTTTTTATTCATTTTTTCCCCTTAGATGAACAGTAGAACCAAAACACGCCCCCTGCCTCTTAGGGTAAGAAGTCACACAGACAGGGTTTGATCTTATGTAGACTCCGGTCGGTGTGCCCAAACCCATAGATTTCTGCTGAAAACAGGGGCTGTGGGGCGGTGCCATTAGACGTGCTGGAATCCTTCAAGAGGGGAAAAAAGAGGAACTTGCTTGGACCCAGCCTGGATAGCTCAGTTGGTTAGAGCGTGGTACTGACTAGGACAAGGATGCAGGTTCGATCTCCGTATGGGACAGTTGCATATGTATGCATTGCAGGAGGTTGAACTGCATTATCCTCAGTATGTCTCCCAACTCTAAGTTTCTACAAGGCATAGAATGCATCTTTCCAGCAGTCTTCTATGACAGGATAGAAAAATAAGGCTCTCTTTAAATTTGCTCCTTGAATACTTTCAGCTGACATGTTTATTTAGCATTCATCCCAACTGGTTTGCAGGGGGGTTATACAACACTGCATGAAGCAAATGTTATCCCACACCTATTTGCAAAAACAAAACAGGGGCGGGGGGGGGGGGAGGCTGGTTTTGGGGAGGTGGGTGGGAGGAGCAGGTTCATTGCACAAGCACTCCAAATCAGCATTAAATGTGCAACTTAAATTTGCTAGTATGTGGCCGAATCCCATCCCCAAATAGTGACAGTTGCTTTGCACCAGAACAGAGCATTCAGCTGGCTGTAATCCCTCTTAGCCACCTGCTCTAAGAAGATGTTCCACTGATTCAAACAGGAATGGTCTAGGAGAAATGGAGAGCCCTGCAGCTACTTTTCTTGATCTGCTTTTAATCACACGGATTCAAAGTCCACAGGCACCTCGGGTAAAAATGGCTCACCGATTTTCAGCAGAACAAAAATCCGGGAAGGAATTTAAGAAGAAATTCAGTTATATAGTGAAAAAATTAGGCTGCACAATTATGGGTTTGCGGGCACTATTGTGTCACAAATCCACTTCCTCCAAAGACTGGGCTGTTTGCAGTAAGTAAAGTGATGGGACAATGCCCTGGAAGGAATGGCTTCAAAAAGAGATTGGGCAAATTCATGAAGGACAATGGATAACCACAGTTGTTATGCTCTGCCTCCCTGGGTTGGAGACAGTAATGCTTCTGAATACCATTGCTGGAGACCTTAGGAGAGGAGAGGGCTCCTCTGCTCTGGTCGTCCTTGCAGGCCTGCCATAGTGACAACAGGATGCTGGACTAGATAGGCAATTGGCCAGATCAAAAAGATACTTGTACATTTTTATGTTCTTTTCTTCTTCTCCTTTGGCAATCACTCGTAGCCGAGTAAGATTGTCTTCCATGAACACAGTCTTAACAATGGGTCTGTAAGTGATAGTGGAGTCCAATTCTGGATCCACACATCCTTTCACAATGGAGACATAAGTTTCTGGGTGGAAGGTGGTCACGGTGAGGGTTTGCCAAACATGCTTCCTCTTAGCACATTTCTCCCTTTCATCTTGAATTCAAGTGTCTTCAGAATTTATGACACCTTTGGTAAAGGCTGTTCTCTAATTGGAACACTCACAAACCAGTGTTTCCCAGTTGTCAGTGTTTATACTACATTTTTTAAGATTTGCCTTGAGAAAGTGTTTAAACCTCTTTTGCTGACCACCAGCATTACGCTTTTAATTTTTAAGTTCAGAATAGTTGCTTTGGAAGATAATAATCAGGCACCCAAACAACATGACCAGTCCAACAAAATTGATGTTGAAGAATCATTGCTTTGGCACTGGTGATCTTTGCTTCTTTCAGTACACTGGCATTAGTTCGCATGTCTTCCCAAGTAATGTGTAAGATTTTTCGGAGACAACGTTGATGGAATCTTTCGAGAAGTTGGAGATGGCATTTATAAGTGGTCCATGTTTCACAAGCATACAGTAATGTTGGTGGTACAATAGCTTTGTAAACAAACATTTTGGTTTCTCTGCAAATGTCCCAGTCCTCAAACACTTGGCACTTCATTCAGGAGAAAGCTGCACTCACAGAGCTCAGGTGATGCTGGATTTTGGCAACAATGTTCTTATAGAAAGTGTGGGGCACCACTTGCTTTGATGCAACATCCTCTAGCCTCCCCACCCAAAGTCAATAAATCAGAATGATTGCTTACAAAATAGCCAGTTTTGTCTAATCTCCCTGCAAACAAATCAGGATGGATGTGTAATAAACCTGGAAGCACCCTCAGTGGAAGAACATGCAAAAGGACCCACATTCAATGCCTGGCATCTCCAGGTAGGGATGAGAAGGAGTCCAGCCTTAAACCCTGGAGTGTTACTGCGAGTTAATACTGAGGTGGATGGACTGACTTTGTGTAAGGCTATGCTTCTATCCAGCTGTCTGAATGGTGTCTGCCAAATGTTGCTCTGTGCCTTAGCTTCTCCTTATTTTCCTACTGAATTCATGGTGTTCTTAAAAAAAAAAGCAGCAGAAAAATCAGTAAGAGCCAAAAGCCCAGCCAGATCAGTGCTAATTGGGTTTTTTAATAGTACTCCCCTAAAAAAACAACAACACCTAAAACACATTGTTTTGCCTGAGAGAGCATCTGTTTTCAAGGCTCCTTCTTTCCTCTCCCTTTTCCTGGCTCCTAACAATATCTGCCGCTGTATACCAGCACCCCAGGTATACATTTCCATCCCATCCACCCTCTTCCATTTTCCCTGCTTGAGCCAAAGCTGGCAGCTGGGGAAGGGAGGAGAGGGATAGGAGGATCCTTTTTAAGCCAGAGATGCCGCCAGCCTGCGCCTGAATTTTTCTATCACAATATCCGTAATTGGAGGGAGAGAAAGAGAGAGAGAGAGAATAACACAGGCTGCAAATCCATCTGGATGGCAGCTTAAAGTGCCATTGTTTTGTGACAACCCTTCTTATCTAACTCCCCTCCTCTTTACCTTTACTTATCCTTTCCCTAGCTCCCCTGGATTCATCAGATTTTAATTGAACTCAAGTGAAAATGAATTCTACCAGCTCCCCGGCAAATCTGACTCCTCTCTCTTTCTGTCTCCTTTCTATATTTAACTGAAACATAATCCTCCCAAAGGCCCGGTGTTCATTCCCTTGGAAAAGGCAGGATTCTCACTCAAGCCTCGAGAATCCTTCGTAGTACCATAGGGCAGGTGCTGTGTACATGTTATTCCTGTTTAATTTGCGCCCAGTGCACTCCCACCGCTGGTTTGGGAAGTTGTAAAGGTGAAGGGACCCCTGACCATTAGGTCCAGTTGTGGCTGACTCTGGGGTTGTGGCGCTAGTCTCGCTTTATTGGCCGAGGGAGCCGGCGTACAGCTTCCAGGTCATGTGGCAAGCATGACTAAGCCGCTTCTGGTGAACCAGAGCAGCGCACGAAAACGCCATTTACCTTCCCGCCAGAGTTGTACCTATTTACACTTTGACGTGCTTTTGAACTGCTAGGTTGGCAGGAGCAGGAACTGAGGAATGGGAGCTCACCCCGTCGCGGGGATTCGAACCACCGACCTTCTGATCGGCAAGTCCTAGGCTCTGTGGTTTAACCCACAGTGCCACCCACGTCCCACTGGGAAGTTGTACTTGCACAGTATTTAGCCACAATCCATATCTACCCTGTTGTTTCTTAAGAAATGCTACGTTTTGACGTACTTCCTTTCCAACCAGCTTCGACCCGAATTGAGAAGAAGAACGACCCAACTGCATTTTAAGCCAGTGATGCGCACACAGCCTGAGACTCAAGAATGCATCAGATATCTATTTCAGCTGCATTTCTGCTTCCCCTTGATGTTTTGCTGGGTTTAATTGGAACAGGCTGAGTCATATGCAACTACCCTAGCCTATAACTCCAAGCTCTGTGCTTTATCTTGCAGCTTTCCTGTTAATTAAAATTAGGCTTACCCCCTCTGTTCTGTATTGCCTTCTTACCCGTGTCTCTCTCCAGATCGCTCATTTTCAATATATAGGTATTTAATAGCAGCCTTGAGGGACTGGGATGATTTTAAAGCTCACACTTTGCCATCGCAAAGGCTCGAGACGACAGAAATGTGGGTAAACAGGTTATATTTATTAAAAGATAACAACTGGAGGAGTTGCCAGTTAATGTAACCAGAACAAATAGCCCAATCAAACAAGCCTGGGCAGGTTGAGTTGCAATAACTGGGGTGATCTAATCATTCCCACTTCCTGAGCCAGCTTCAAGCCAGGTCCAGCCCCACCATGAGGCAAGGTGAGACAACTGCCTCAGGTGGCAGGTTCCACTGGGGCAGCAGGTCCCAATGTCAATCTTTCTTCCCCCCTTGTTCCTGATGTAGATCCTCCCTCAAACCTTCTTCCCTGGTGGGAAGGGAGGTGCCATTTGGGGGTCCACCTCAGGTGTCAAAATGTCACAGGCCAGTCCTGCTGTGGTCACACAGCAAGGTTTGACAAACTCCTCACCCCACCCTAGGTTGCGTGCACCTTGGGTGCATGACCCCACATGCAGACTATGTTCCCGTTGGCCAACGTTGACCCCAATACACCTGACAGGCCAAACCCCCAAACTGGCTCAGATATTGAGCCAATGTTTTCTTAAATCTGCACACTCTTCTGAACCAAATGCCAATAAGCTACATCAGGCATAGGCAAACTGGGTGTTTTGAGACTACAATTCCCATCATCCCTGACCATGGCCTTGTTAGCTAGGAATGATGGGAGTTGTAGTCCCAAAACATCTGGAGGGCAGAGTTTGCCTATGCCTGAGCTGCTACATTCTTAAATTCCCCTCCATTCCATTCCCAATGTGAAGTAGGTGAAGCAGAGGAGACACCAGCCAATTAGTTTCCAACACCAACACCCCAAGATCCCATTCACTCTCCCCAAAAAAGAGCAACTTGCAAAACCCATAGAGCTAAACAACGGGAGCAGGGTGTCCGAAAAGGGAAGAGGTGAGAGTGCAGGGTGGAACAGGCTTAAATAGCCTGATCTCTTCTCTCTCTTATAGGGCCAAACACCCCACATGGTGCTTGCTACCCACATCTATGGAAGAGACTATTTCTCCTCTTCTTCCAGGGGAGGAGGGTATGGCAAATATGCCCCCCCCTCTGGGAGGGGGACAGAATTCTCCCAGCAGAAGGATGACTCCAACGTTTAGTGGACAGCCTCCTCCCCTGTTTACATTTCCTTTTAGCCTCTCATTATTCATCTGATTAGGTTCGTAGGCCATTGTCTACATCCAGAGAAGCCTTGTCAGTAGTTGTACAGAAGTTGTCGTGATGGAGTCAAGAGGACAGAGTTTCGAAAAGGTGGGATCCTCTTCAAAAGGGGGCACCACAGCACTGTTAGTGAGACCCAACCAGGGGTGGTGTGTGCATGTGGATGGAAAGGCAGAGATGCATCGAGGGGCAGGATCCGACCCCACGCACCCATCTCAGGCAAGTTGCATGCATGTATGTTTGCTTTCTTCTATGAATAATTCACCCTTCGCCATATGGCCCCACGGCGGGATACACACAACATCAAAACCGCAATTAAGACATCATTCAATTTAAGCATTTAAAGATGTTTTCAAGGCGTCGTTATTGTTTTATCACTTGCTGCTTGCCACCCAGGGCTCCTTTGGGAGGGGGTTCAAACAAACAAGCAAGCAAACAGATTCCAAAATAAAAAGCACCCTCTAAAAACACAATTTTAAAATAACAAAGTAACAACAGCACTTCAGAAGCGGGAAATTCATTCCGCTTTATTCCTCTGCTACCCAAGACCTGGATGAAAAGTAGACCCTAGAGAATATCAGAATTGTAGAGATGGGAGGGACCATGAGGGTCATCTAGTCCAATATAGGAATTTTTGGGCCAATGTGGGGCTAGAACCCACAAACCTGAGATTAAGAATCTCATGCTCTTCTACATGCCCTTCTAACAGAGCATGTTCCACTGTATGGGGTGGGAGGCCCTCTCACATGCAACCACCCTGCTGTAAATGGACTAGCATGTACAAAGTACTCAAAGTTCCTCTGTAGGTCTGTGTTTTTATGCCATTTCCCCCAAAATATATGCATTTCTGTGGCATGCGGCCAATGCAGTCAGATGGGCAGAGTACCAACGATAACATTGTTGCTGTTCTTGTTGTATTGTTCAGCCACAAAATTTGGACTAGTGCAAATTACAAATGTTATCTGTGTTTCAGCCCATGCATCACCCCCCCCCCCGAAAATGCAAATTAGATAGATTCACCTTTAAATGTGAACTCAGTAGAATTGCTCCCCCATCCCTAACCAAAGAACACGTCTGCCTCAGATCTTTCACATCGCCCTCCCTCCCTCTGTGTGAGTTTCCATTCGCGGCATTGCATGGCAAACGTATTTTGCTTTCTCCACATCTACAATGCAGTGACATTGCCTTGAATGGACATTTGATTTTCAAGTGCCTCTCTTGTGCTTTTTACCTTGCGCGAACAACATTACACCTACACAAAGGCGGCAGAAGAGGTGATTAAAGAGGAATGTCTTTAGCAGTGCGTGTGCCACCTTATTCAGAGTGATCCTGGACTCCTGTCATGGCCAGAAAAGGGGGATTCTCTCAGATGCCTCTGGACTAAAGCGCCTGTTGGATTGCAAGCCTTGATGTATTAACTGAATGATTGTTGTCTAGTTCCTTGTCTTTTAGCTTTCACTCTGCTTCAATGACTCCACTTCAGTGCTCTTTGAAGCTAGGAATTTGTGAACCAAAATAATCGCTTTCATTGCTTCTCTGCTCCCATCAGATATTACTGTGGGTTTCCCAGAAGAAGAAGAAAAGTCCTCTTTCTGTTTGTCGCATGCATCTGAATCCAACAGTTTTGCCTTTCACATGTCCCAGATTAGGGATGCTATCAAATTTGCATACAGAATCTGGCATTGGATTTGTGGATCTATGCAGGTCCGGGCAGATGGGGTACACTTGCCCCAGGCCTCAGAAGGCTAAGCCAGCCAGGGGGCCCACCCAGGATCCAGCTGGACTTACTCTGTCATACCAGGACCACATGTTCCCTCCCAGCTGATTGGGGAACCCTGTGCTGGGCCTCAGACAAGCTCTGCCTGGGTCTGGGTCCATGCGCATGATATTCTCGTGCCAGAAAGATTCTGAGCCTGGCTACATGTTACACACATTCCATCACAGCCACATACATGGGATATATGCAGCAAAATCTTCATAACAAAGGAAGAGCCTTGCTGAGTCAGAGAAAAGCACCCCCCCCCCCAGCATCATTTCTCAGCAATGGCCAAACAGATACAGCATGGAGTTCTCCAATTCAGGGTTCCAAGCAACCAGCCAACCAATACACAATCAATCAGTTATTATATATTTTGACTATTATTGGCAAGTGTTCACAAACCTGACAGTGTCTGCCACCCCAGAACAGCTTTGAGAATACTATCTCATTGAAACGTGGGCAGCATTAAGATAAATTCAACAGTGTAAATAAGTTTTGATGGATGTAATAATGGAACCCTGAATGGTTTATTTTATATAAAATATGCAGGGATTTATGTTATGCAAAATGAACCATGAAAAGAGAAGAAGGGAAGTCATTGGTAGTTTAAGGTTGTTTAAATGAATATTCTAAAATGTAAAACAGAAAATTTAATAAAATATATACCAAAAAGAGAGAGAATACCATCTCAGAGAAGACAGTGCCCTCTGTATGTGGGTGTATTATTTGTGGTGGCCCAAAATGTAACTCAGGATGTACACTTCCAGTTTATTATTCATTTCTACATATTTTGATTATTAATGGCATGTGTCCAGCTTCAGACTGGACACAATTCAATGCTCCTGCAGCCAATGGCCCTTGGTTTTCAAATGGCTTTGGGAGTTATATGGACTCCTGGAATCCATTCTGTTTGAGAACCAATGTATGACTGTACATGTTGAAAACGTTTAATAAAATTAGCATGGAGAAAAATAGAGAGAAGATCAGAGTTAACGGCCCCTACTTTATCAATATCAAGGATGTGTAACAAATTCAACAAACCACAAAGGCATCATATAACTCAGTGGAAAGGCTGGCCAAAGCTCCCACCGTTGAAGCTAAGTGATGGCACTCCAACTCTGGCTGTGTACCTTTCTTCAGATTCTCACTTTTAATTCAAATTGTGGGGGGCATTGGAGAGGTGCATCCACCTTACCTACTCTCCAGCATTATGAATCTCAAGGTGCCTTTCCACACACCTCATCCCTTGAGCCTAGGGATGTTGGAGACTTCCAGTGAAAATGGAAACAGAATTTGCCATGGCTCACTTATTTGTTCCCACGTCTAGCAGGGAAATAAATTCAGCCAATACGATTGGTATTCACTGTTGATGCTTTCAATCTGCAAACAATATGTACAGTGGTACCTCTAGTTGCGGACACGATCCTTTCCAGTGTGCCGTTCGCACCCCGAAAAGTCTGCAACTAGAGCGGCGCTTCTGTGCAAGCGTGGAGCGTGATAGAGCGCTTCTGCACATGTGCGAAGCAAGCTGAAAAGATGTGACATGAACATAACACAACACGAGGTATGACTGTAATTCATTGCGTTCCCCACCCACCCATTTGCACTGTGTTTCTTTTGCACTGAAATGAATGAAGTGAAGTGAATTACAGTCATACCTTGTGTTGCGTTAGGTTCATGTTGCATCTTTTCAGCTGGTGAACATAGCACTTCTGGGTTTCGATGCACACATGCAGAAGTGTTCTGCACACTTCACACATGTGCAGAAGCACCGCTCTAGGTGCTTTTTGGGGTGCGAATGGCACCCCGGGACGGATTGTGTCTGCAACTAGAGGTACCACTGTAATGACAATGTAATGTACGTAATTAATTCAATTGCATGGGTTCTGTTATTTCACCACAGTGGACAGCAAGACAAATTGCAGTTTTCAGCAGAATGTGCACTGCAGTGGAATGGAAACAGTGATCTGTGTGAGAAATACTGGGTGGAATGGGAAAGGATGCTTTTTTACACCCCTGCTTGAGCTAGCTGACAATGAGGGGCCAATTAGGTAACTTTCCTTCACTGTATCCAGTGCCTTTGATAAACTAATCTTTCTCCCGGCCTGTACCACCTTCCATTGTGACAATGAATACAATATCCAATCCATCTCGTCTACCTCCAAGCCCACTAGATTTGCAATGCTGTGTAGGCCAGAAAAGGAGCTCATGTGGCAATTGAAGAACACCCCAAAATTTCCAACTCAGCTTCCAGGGGGCAACTGGCTAATCCCATACTGATATATTGGGGCAGGAGAGTTGGATGCTCTGTCAGTGTGTCAAGCATTTTGGGTGGGAATGGGGATGGTTTATAATGCTCAACATCCCCACAAAATGTGGCATTGCTGTTCTCACAAGAGCATGTCTTGAGATAGTCCCATCTTCCCAAGTTGGGCAGGGCAAACACACACACCCAGTCGTGGTCCAGTCGTGGCCGACTCTGGGCTTGCGGTGCTCATCTCGCTTTACTGGCCGAGGGAGCCGGCGTACAGCTTCCGGGTCATGTGGCCAGCATGACTAAGCCGCTTCTGGCGAACCAGAGCAGCGCACGGAAACAACGTTTACCTTCCCGCCAGAGCAGTACCTATTTATCTACTTTCACTGGTGTGCTTTCGAACTGCTAGGTTGGCAGGAGCAGGGACTGAGCAATGGGAGCTCACCCCGTCATGGAGATTCAAATTGCCGACCTTCTGATCAGCAAGTCCTAGGCTTTGTGGTTTAACTCACAGCACCAGCCGTGTCCCTAGGGCAAACACACTCCTGCTCAAACATTGGGAGCGATATTGAAAAACCTGTTTGACATCCTGAACCCAGACCCATTTACTTGGGATTAGGTTCCATTTATTTGAATCAAACTAGCTTCCCAGTGAGTGAGCTTGGGATCACAGCCTTCATTCTTTCCCATTAATGTGGGCTGGAGTTATCTAGATCCATTACTTGCGGGCAAATGATATTGCAATATGACATATTAAAGCCTCTCTTCATTGACTTGGTTCGCACAGTGTTATCATCCGGTCATTATTTCCTGTGTTACTAGGTTACACACCAGCATTTAATCAGAAGCCAGAAATAGTGGCTGAATTAATTCTAATCTCATGAATAACTCATGAGCCTTCATTTCTCAATATTTCTACCATCAATGTTAAAGCCAAAAAGACTTTTGCTAATAAATGGGATTAAAAAAAATACATACATAAAACCCCAGAGTGCTATTATTTATGACAACAGTGAAAAATTAATGGTGAGGATTTGATTTCTAGCACTTTGTAGTTAGCTTTTCTTTTTTAAATGCACATTGTTAACATGCAAGTGGAAGTCTTGGATACATTCAGATCAGATTCCGATCAATTTTATCAACACAATTGGAATGTCCATCACCAGCTCCACTGAGGTGAGTGGGGAAATTCCTATGCAGATAAATGGCTGAAGATTGCATTGTCTAGCTCAAGATGACAGAGGAGGGTGACCAAGATGATCAGGGGTCTGGAAGCCAAGCCTTATAAGGAACAGGTGAGGCAGTTGGGTATGTTTAGCCTGGAGAAGAAGAGACTGGGAGGAGAGGAGATATGATAGTCACCTTCAAATATCTAAAGGGCTGTTATAGATGACCACAGTGCCCGGAGACAGATAGTTAAGTTGTGCATCCATAGCAGTGACCAGAGGGGGAATGACGATTGGGAGTCAATGGGGACCAGCCACCAGTGATAATGAGGATACTTGATGCACCTCTATGGTGGGGAGCTGCCACAAAGAAGGCCCTCTTCCAGGTCACCATCTTCTGTATTTCCAAGGGCAGTGGAACCACTGAAAGGGCACCCAATATGGCAGGAGAACTCCAATTCTGGTCAGGATTTATATTCAGATGGAAAGGAGCAAAGGGCAGATTGATCCCTGGGGCAATTGCAACACATAGCCTGCCTCTGAATGTGTCTGTTGTACATTCTCTGCTCTAGATGAGCAATGAAAACAAATTTCTGATTAAGATCATCACAAGTGTTAACTCTGAGATGTTTTAGGTTTCTGCATCATTTTATTTGTTTTGCATTTTTTCTGTGTGTGTTTGGTGTGGTGTTATTTTATTAATTTTAACATTGTAAGCCACCAACAGTAGTTTATGGGAAGGCAAGAGGGAACGACAAGGACAGCAGGTTTTGCATTGGTCATGGAAATCACAGATACGCTTACTGAGGCACATGCCATGAAATGAGAACTACCCAAGAGAAGTCCAATGTTATAATAAAATTATACCGTGTGAGAATGCTTAATCCTATGCTGTGTTCCCTTGGTACATCCCCCAGTTCATTTTTCTGGATCTCATGCCCAAATCATAGCAATTTCTGTTGCTAATTTGATGCCTAATTTGCCTAGTCATTTCCCCCCTGCTACTCGTGTGTGTGTGCACCATCATCAGAATGTCTCATGTTTGTTTATTAGGGACAACAAACAGTTTAAATGAACTGGGTCAGCGTCTTTGTACTCCCCTTATGAAAAGCCTATCTTTCGTTTAACTGTCAATTTGCTTATCTGATTCAGTTGTCTAACCAGCTTTGTGTAAAAGGCATAATCTCTTTATCGCAGCGTCCCCAGTGGGCATGCAGACAGATGCAGCACATCTGCAGCATTTCCACTGCCTCTGAGCTTTATTGTACTTGCCCAGGTTTGTTTATTTTTCTCTTCTTCTTAAAAGAAAAGACATATTTCTAATTTTAAGCTACATCAGACGTTGGCCTGAAACCAAGTCACAGAAAGCTAGAGCTGTTTGTGATCATAATTTACTAGGCTTTTGTAGAAGAATGAAGTCACGTCATCAACAACATCATATTTGTCTTCCTGTAAGCTGGTAACCTAAGTGAGGTGGTGGATAACAGGTTGCCCTTTGTGGACATCAGTTCTTGGGCTCCAGTTCCCATCAGTCCCAAACCAGGGAGCTGTAGTCCAACAGCATGCCAAGGACACATCATCATCATCATCATCATCATCATCATCATCATCATCATTATTATCATCCACCCATCATTATCATCATCATTTATTATTATTTATACCGCAGCCATCTGGCTGGGTTTCCTCAGCCATTCTGGCCAGCTCCCAATAACACGATCAAACATCAAACATTGAAAACTTTCCTAAACAGGGCTGCCTTCAGATGTCTTCTAAAAGTCAGACAGTTGTTTATTTCCTTGACATCTGATGAGAAGGCATTCCACAGGGCAGGCACCACTACTGAGAAACTGTGCTTAAGAGAAACCTGGTGGACAAGCAGCGGCAAGAAGAGGCCCATCTGCTTCATCCAACCGAGTCTCTGTTCCACATGCCAGGTCAAGTCCTCCATCCACGAGTAAGTCGCAGATGGCAGCCATCTTGTGAATCATTGACCTGGCATTGCACAGCAGCACCTTCAGGTCATATGGGTCTCTCTTGTTGATTCTAGTATCCTCCTGGTCAAGACCAGACCCGGAGGCAGGGATAGTCTTCAAAGAACAACTAAACCTGCCTCCTCGTTAATGACATGGTCTGGAAATAAAGCTCAATAGCGTGAGATTCATAACAGATAAAATGGAGTACATACTTACGGTAAACTATGGTACCTTCTCCCACAAGAGGCAATGGTGGCCACCAACAAGGATGCCTTTAAGCAAGGATTGGACAGATTCATGGAGGAGAGGGTTACTAGCCACAGTGGCTATGCTCTACCTGTTGGAAAAACGCCCTGGGAATGGCTGCCAACTTCCCAAGTCTTTGGGGCGTCTCTCTGGTGGTCCTCTCTGGCTATAAATCTCCCTCAGTCCAGAGAGACTAGTAATAGGCAACTCTCCTCTCCTGAAAAGAGCACTAGTCTTCTGGCATATCATAGCAGAAGAAAGACTCAATCGTAGTTCTGAAACTACTTTATTTACAGTCTTAAATACAGAGACTCCATCAGTATATCTGTGCTCTCTGAACACTAGTACAGAAAACGCGACACACACAGAAGTGAAACCAACTTCCAATAGTACTCAAAGGAAGAGATAATACAGACTTCCTTTCTCATGCTCTCTCAGACACTCACATGATGTATGCAATCATAATACCACTCGCTGGAGCTGCTCGGATAGATAAAAATCCTAACACTGCCTCCATGGTTCCATGGTTAGAAGCAGTAATCTTTCTGAACATCAGTTGCTGGAAACTTCAGGAGTGGAGATGCTTCTTGCACTCAGATCCTGCTGGTGGGTTTTCCTCCACAGGCAACTGGGTGGCCACTGGGAGAACAGGATCCTGAACTAGATGGGCCATTGGCCTGATCCAGCAGGCTCTTCTTATGTCCTTAGTCCTTTGCTTTAATCTAGCAGGGATCATCTTACGTTTTCAGGAGGGCTATCCAAAGGAAAGCAATTCCAACCAGTTAACATAAACACCTCTGTAAGGACCCTTGTTCTCCAAATTTAGTACATATACTGTCATACCTCATCTTACGTTTGCTTCATGTTACGTTCTTTCAGGTTACGTCCTGCGGCAACCTGGAAGTACTGGAAAGGGTTACTTCCGGGTTTCGCCACTCGCGCATGCACAGAAGCACCAAATCACAACCCGCGCGTGCACAGGTGCGCTGCTGCGGGTTGCACTCTTTTCATGTTGTGAACGGGCCTCTGGAACAGATCCTGTTCACAACCAGAGGTACCACTGTATAAGGAATAATAACTAAGAGATGGCAAGGAGCAGTCACAAAAGCTTGGGTCGTCTAGGCTTTTACACTCCAGATTATGCAACCAGAGAGAAGCAATAAGGGAGAAGATGGAACTGTGGCTTTGCAACAGGAATAAATAGTTATAGGGAATAAATACTTACCTTCACAAAGATGCTTACTTGGTTTTTGTTGCTTCCATAGATCGAGGGAAGGTGACCAGGTCAAGAGTGGTTTGATCAATCAATTGCAATGACCTTCGAGCTCCACCAATGCTGTTTGTGTGTGTGGCAGAATTCATCCTTCTGGACACAGAAGGCACGTTGGCATATGCACACACACACACACACACACACACACACACTGCCTGTAGTTTCTGGCCCACAGACTTTGATAAATGGCTCAAACTCTGGGCTGCACTCTGACAAGTCTAATTGCAGAACTGCTATTTTAGGATGTCACATATTCTCTTAGTTCATTGAGCTCCTGGTAGGCAGTAATTTGTGATGTCTGAAAGCACCCTGAATGTCAGCTCCCCAATCACTTTAACTTTAAATCACCTAAGGAATAAATAAATAAACATTCAGGGTTTTCTTGAATGCTTGAATTGCCATTCATTTCTGTGGAGCTGATGGATACTGAGAAAATCTGGAGAGGGTGGGGGTGGGGAGTTGTGTGGGGCTAGTAGTTTGAGCCATGGAGGTAAAGCTTAATTCTAGCACTGCAATCCTTTTTGAAGACTGATGATGTTGCTGAATAATTGGTGTTTTGCATAGAGTTTGTAACAAAAGCCATTTTAAAAATTAATCCTGTCCCTGGCATACAGAGAAAAGGCATCTTTGCTCTGCCTCATTTCCCTCTAAAATAGGGAGCAATGCTAAAAGGACTCCAACACTGTCCATATCTGTGTCCTATTAGGACTCAATACTGTGGGAATGTTCAGGGAGGCAGAAGAGGATATATTGTTTAATTATATCCTTCCCAACTTGTGTTAACAAGTTCTGCAATTTAGCAGAGTAACATCTCCCTTTTAAACTTTCACAGCTGATAGGTTTGTCAGGCTTGTACAAGTCTCATTTTAGTTTCCTGGTGTAGTAAAGTGCGAATTGTGGATAAAAGATCAGGGAATTGTTTGAGAAGTTGCTCTCTGCCATTGCTCACTGCAATCCGCAAAGATGCCCGGCTGTTGATGTTCCACCTAATAGCCGTCGTTTCATCTTTTGAAATGGAGATCTACGAAAGCCTTCAATTTGCGGACTCTTGAAAGGACTTCGACTATCCTATTTGTGTTTGACTTTGTGAGTATGTAAGTTACTAGACTATGCAATGTCTTTATTTTCTTATCTGTAAGCTTCAAAAGATACACCTGCTGTTTTAGCATGTTACTTATGTTATTTTAAAATAAACTTTTAAGAAAGAAACTGTTTTAGTTTGTGTGCCTTCCTGGGGGAATAGCTAAGTCCTAGCCTTATGCTTGGTTACGCGCTACCGTAGAATTTCTGTCTGCAAGTCTGTGGAAACAACTTGTGGAGTGGGGATAGCCAGTGATAACGGGTCACAGCCTTCTCCCTGGGTTGTGGTTCTGGGTCCCCTGGAATTGAGGGAGTGGTGGCAGCCCTACCGGGTTGATTTTGTTCTGTTTTTGCAATAAGTAATGTGCCTGCCAACCCTGCCCTAGGAGACCTAGTCTGGCTGGAGAACAGAGACAGGTGAGGGAGGGGCAAGCAGTTGGGGGCCTACATTACTACACCTGGTAATTCCCCTTTATTCCCTCATAAAAAGAATAGACATGACACAGTCTTGTATAAAAGTATAAACTAGTATACTCACACATCCAGTTCACAGATGGATCCCAGAAGGCAGACTTAAGTTACGAAATATATACATGTGGAATCTATCCCATAAGGAGATAGTTCCTTTGTCCTCTCTTGGCTGGAAGACAAGAGAGCATCTCAGGCTAAGGAGATGTTGTTTCTTGGAAGAATGGAGTCAGAGAGATGGCTGCCTCCCCTGAGCTATTTTGTTACCTGCGCAGGTGAGGTAACGCCCACCTCTGGTCATATATAGAGGAAGTTTGTCCCAGCCCAGGAGGAAACAGGAAGCTCCAACCAGCTGGTACAGACACCCCCTTTTTATGTCCACTCTAGGAGTGTTGTATTTGACTGCTCTGTGTTTCACACCCCACAAATACTGTAGGTAGCATCATAGAATTGTAGAGCTGGAACGGACCTTGAGTGGCTGGGGAAACCCAGGCAGATGGGCAGGGGAGGAGGAGGAGGAGGAAGAGGAGGAAGAAGAAGAAGAAGAGGAAGAGGAGGAAGAGGAAGAGGAAGAGGAAGAGGAAGGAAGAGGAAGAGGAAGAAGAAGAAGAAGAGGAGGAGGAAGAAGAAGAAGAAGAAGAAGAAGAAGAAGAAGAAGAAGAAGAAGAAGAAGAGAAAGAAGAAGAGGAAGAAGAAGAGGAAGAAGAGGAAGAAGGAAGAAGGAAGAAGAAGGAAGTAGTAGTAGTAGTAGTAGTAGTAGTAGTCGTCCAACCCCCTGCAATGCAGGAATCTGAACTGGAACACCCATGACAGATGACCACCCAATCTCTACTTATAAACCTCCAAAGACAAGCCTCTTGTGGCAGTCTGTCCCACTGTCAAGTGGTTCTTACTTTCTTTTATATATATATATATATAAGATATTTATTAAAGTTTTCAATATTAATACAATAAAAAGAAAATCAAAAAGAAAAAAAGAAAAATATAACAAAAATACAAAAACAGAAAATACTTAAAAACATACAAAGTTTCAATAACTTATTTTTCATTAACTTATTTCCCAGACCTCCTCGTACCTCCCTTTTTTGTATTCCAATTCAATTGTTAGTTCAGCAAATCCTTATCAATAAGTTTTAACCTGCTTCTAAACCTTTTTTCCATATTCTCTTAAAACATTACAGCTGAAAACCGCTTAATTTCTATCCGACATCATTCTAACATTCATTAATTTTGTAATATTTCTGTAGATAGTCTTTGAATTTCTTCCAATCTTCTTCCGCTGACTCTTCTCCCTGGTCTCGGATTCTGCCAGTCATTTCAGCCAGTCCCATATAGTCTAACACCTTCATCTGCCATTCTTCCAGAGTGGGTAGATCCTGTGTCTTCCAGTACTTCGCAATAAGTATTCTTGCTGCTGTTGTAGCCTACATAAAGAAAGTTCTATCCTTCTTTGACACCAATTGGCTGACCATGCCCAGGAGAAAGGCCTCTGGTTCTTACTTTCAGAAAGGTCTTCCTGATGTTTAGTTGGCATCTCCTTTCTTGTAACTAGAAGCCAATGGTTTGGGTCTTACCCTCTGGAGCAGGAGAAAACAAGCTCGTTCCATTTTCCACATGACAACCCCTGAGATATTCAAAGATAGCTGTCATATCACTTCTCAGTCTTCTCTTTTCCCCAGGGTGGGTAACATGCAATTCCTCCAACCCCTTGTCTTGGTCTGACCACTCCTCCATGAAGATTCATTATTTAAAATAATATACAGAGTATCATTATTTGGTGACTTTGTCCTATCCCAGTTATGAAATAAAGGAGGAGGGGCACGTTGACATAAGGTCTTATCTTATGGCAGTAGATTAGGGATGGAGCCAAAATCCCAGTTTCTCACTCTGGCAGAAGCTTTCTGGAGCAGATCCAGGTTGGCTGCAACAGGTCCTAGGGCCATTTTGGCCATCCCTCAACCTCCCACATAAACAAATTGCCATCACTGGCCCTTTGTTGTGTTGAAGATCCCAGAGCATAGAGGGCGGGGGCTAGGATGGCACAAGTATGCCCTCAGGCCTCTCTAGGCCTCTCCTCATATTCTCTACAGCCTCTGGCAAAACCAGGGGGCATTGTCATCAGCTGTTACTTCCAAGCGAATGTCCTTGGAGCCAAACGATAGTATATAAAAGGGTTTGGGGTATGTTGAAACATGTTGAGACTCAAGTGCTCTGAATGGGGATTTTAATGACCGCATCGGAGAGTACAGGGAATTGTGAGGAACAAATTTGCTGCTGTCCTTGTGTTAATGTAACTGAAAAATCATGCAGATAAGGACGTAATTCCCCCGACCCCTTTCTGCACAGAACAGCAGCTTTCTCCTGATGGAATTCGACTCACACCAGTTACCATATGAGGCTCGATCTTGCAAGTACCCTTGAAAAGTTATAATAGCAGAATAATGGAGTCAGGAGGCATTCTGACAGCCAGCTAAGCTGTGTGCTCGCTTTGATGCGATGGGGCCATCTGAGCAGCAATCCAGCTATAGGTTTAATTTCCTTTTCATACTTATCAAGGGTAGGCAGGGTAGAGGAAGTTGGTGCGGACCTAAATAGCAGAGGCAAACAGCTGCAGGCGACCAAATCCTTGTGTCTCGCCATGAGATTATTGGGGTACATATGAAAGCATCTATTCTATTTTACAGATGAAGGTTCTGTCCCTGTGTCTGTGTGCAATTATATCATAGCATCGGGGATTGAAGTTCATGTAACTGACTCATCAACCTGTGAAATCTATAGCTGGAAGAAAAAGGGGAAATTCTGAAAGACATTATGGTGGAAACATTCGTTAAAGAAGGGGTGGGGATCTCAGGGAATGAATTCAAGCCCTCCAAAGATCTCTACTTTCTCCTTGGGACTCTTGGGCACACACCCTCCCAAGCCACACCACATATCCCCAAGGCAGGTCCCTCACTGGTGCTGCTGGTTCCTTGTGTATTTAGGCTACTTCAAGTCTTCCATTGGACTCTGACCATGCCTGGGGGAAAGAGCAGGTGGGTGTGAAAATTAGCCTACAGTAAGGGGTTAAAATTTACATTCGTTGCTCCACCCACTGACCCAGACCACCACTGGCATCTGCCCCCCCAGCTCACTGCAACCTCCCCCCCCAAAAAAAGTGAAAATCAGTGTCTGATCATACATATATTTACTGTTGCTTCAAGAATTAAGTGAAATAATTTAACCAGCAACATGATCCAAAGTTAGGCACTTTAAAGAGCCACAGCTTTCGGCAGAAGATATTTGTGCATGTAGTTAACTCTCAGGTTGAAAATAATAGTACTCCAAAGAGCTTAGACGTGTGCTGCATCAAGGTTTGCATTACTTGGGACTGTCATTCAAAAGGAGAGGCAGGAGCCTTTTCTCACACTGCATACTGAAGTAAGCCGTATTCCCATTTTTCCCCCTTAGGACCGCATCCGAAAGCAATACAGATGGACAACTGAGAAGTCTACGGAGAAAAGATGGCTGCAACAGCTTTCCAGTGGGGTTTCTGATCCTGCAAAGACCCACACATATCTCAGTCACTTTCTCCTAAGCTGCAGCATGGATGAAAGGCGCTTTAACCTCCTTTCCTGAAATGTGAACAGCAACAGAGCCTTTTCGCAAAACCCTGCCCTCATTAGGCTTGCATCTCAACTTCTGCGGTTTTGAATCAATGGGCACAGCCAGTGTTGCCACAACCTTTGTTTGAAATGGGCCTGCCTTGAAAGCTTTTAAGCAGAGGTTGGATAGCTGTCATGGATGCTTTAGCTGAGATTCCTGCATTGCAGGGGGTTGGACTAGATAACCCTTGGGGTCCCTCCCAACTCTTCTATGATTCTACACCAAGTCAAGAAGAAGAGGAGGAGGAGGAGGAGGAGGAGGAGGAGGAGTTTGGATTTGATATCCCACTTTATCACTACCCTAAGGAGTCTCAAAGCAGCTAACAATCTCCTTTCCCTTCCTCCCCTACAACAAACACTCTGTGAGGTGAGTGGAGCTGAGAGACTTCAAAGAAGTATGACTGGCCCAAGGTCACCCAGCAGCTGCATGTGGAGGAGCGGAGATGCGAACCCGGTTCCCCAGATTACGAGACTACCACTCTTAACCACTACACCACACTGGCTCAAGCCATTGGTCCATGTAGATCTACCCAGACTGGCAGCATATCTCTAGTGCAAAACTGGGGGACCTTTCAGGCCTAGCAGACCAGATCTTTATATCCACCACCCTGTGCACCAACTTTGACCACTCACTTGTTGAATTTGGCCTGTGGGAGTGGGGGGGGGGGAAGACAGACATTAAACAGGACTTAACTCCCACCACATACACCCATCAGCAGATAAGATGAGGGACTCAATCCTGCTTCCTGTAGGGAAAACAGCCAGGTTCCTACCTGTGCCCCCATTCAACATTGCATTATGACATCAGGTTTGGAGCAGGTGGGTATAGTTTGGGGAAAGTGCCTGAGGGGGGGGGGTCAGATTTGGCCCACTGTCCAGAGGTTCTCCACCACTGCTCTAGTGTAGGAGAGTGGTGTCATTGTCTCGTTGCTGAGCAACAGTGTGCAGAGCTTAGTGGAGTGGGAGGCCAGCCAACCAGAAGAGTCTCTGAAGTGTACTTGCCTGGAAGCAGAGTCAGCATTCAAAGTCAGGTCCAGTCCTAGGGTCAGGCAAACAGCAATCCACATGCTCACACCGTCCAGGGGTCTGGGAATCCAATGATCAAGGGCCAAAACAAGCAGGAAGCAGCAAGGTAAGGTCAAGGACTACAAGCATTGATTCCAGCATTTGACTGCTGCTGGAAGCTCTGCATAAGAAGGCTGAAGCCCGCTGGTTCTCATCAGCGCCTTCTCCTCTGTGTCCTTAAAGGCTCACCAGCTACAGGTGGAGTCACTCCCTCTTCTCCCCCTTCAGGCTGCTGTACAACAGGCAAATGACTCCATGACAAGAGGTCTCTCCCAGCCTATCTGAAAATGCCAGGGATTGAACCTGGGACAAGCAAAGCAGATGTTGGACCACTGACCTTCAACCTAAGGGGCACAGCAGGTGCATCAACTCTATGGGGCTGAGGTTTCTACAACCCCCAATGTCCACTGGGATGGGGATCACACACACCCCAATCTTGAGGGGGCAAAGGAGGCCCAACTGGATGTCGCCCTGGGCCATTCAGCATGGGAGATGATGCATGGACCAGCACAGCCTGGCACACAAATGTTGCATCGGGAGGAGACCTGGTTGGCCTCTCCAGATGTGACAATCATCATGCATGTAATGTGCAATGCACGTGACATCACATGCATATGACATGCACCGCATGCATGATGTCACACACAAACACACAATGCTAGGTGCAACTCAGCACCTGTGGGGCACAGCATCTCCTAGCTTCTTCCGTCTAGGATTGTGGCCCAGAGTCTATTACATGGTGTTTCTAAAAGCACAAAAGAAGTGCAACATGGGTCACTAAGATGCCATTGAATGGGTGCATAAAGATCAAGGAGTGTGATATGAACCTCTGAATGTGGCCTTAGAGGCATGCACACCAATTGTGCACAAAAGTATGATTTGTTCAAGCCACCTACCTTCTGTGAAGCTTCCATTCAAGGATGCGAACGTGGAAGAATAAATCAGTAGCAGCTCTCCACCATGACCTTGATACTACAAATCCTGACGATTTTCTACGAGTGTTCTGGGGAAACTACTCTCCGCTGCGCTGAATAGCTGGGCGATCTGTTATGCATTGGCAGAAAGCAGAATTGAATTCAGAGTGCCTGAACTGAATCGGATGTACTATAAGCAATTAAAATAACACAAATCAACATTCCCCGGCTTACCTGCCTGCCCATGGGGATTACATTCAGCATTTGACTTCTCCTTTTGATGTTTCGCCCTATTATACATGCCGAAGAATGGTGAACTTGTAACTGCTTAAATAGTGGCGGAGCTCAAGGTAACTGGAATGAAGCATGAGCTCAGAGCAGAGTGCTGCTGCGCAGTTGCAGAGTACGGCTGCTGTAGCTTAGTGGTACAACACAGGCTACCCATACAGAAGGCTCTGGGTTCAATCCCTCCCATCTCCAGAATGGGCTGGGAAAGGTGGCTGCCCCCAAACCCTGGAGAGCTGCAGGAATATGCAGGTGACCCACATGAGGATCAAACCTGCAATCTGGCATTATCAGCACCACTGAGTTTCCTGGTGATCTTCCTCTGATCTTAATTGTGTTCCCAAGGCAGCTTTTGTGGGGTTTTGCACACTTCCAGACAGGAATGAAGTGATTCTATCCCACCACCTGCTTTTGCTTGACTTCTGACTCGTTTCTGAGCTGATACACCAAACAGTAGTGTGGGATATTTTGCCCGAATTCAGCACATCAATGCACATCAATGAGTTTAGAACATTGTGGCAAACATTTAGAATAAAGTTATGTGAGGCATTAACTCTGCAATTCCAAAGGCCATTGGGGGAAGATCACAGGAAGCAAATGATCTTGATCTCTTTCCTAGATCAGAGAGAGAACTCTAGCTTTGAAGAGGGAGAGCCCATGCCATATCTCCCACCACCCCATATTGCTGCTGTGGAAACTTCTGTAGAACTTGTCCTGCTGATATCAGGCGAACTAGATATGCATGGCACTGTGGCACAACAGGGTGAGTTCCTGTTGCTCTGTCACAGCTCCTGCCAACCTAACAGTTCAAAAGCACGCCAGTGCAAGTAGATAAATAGGTACTGCTGCGGTGGGAAGGTAAACAGCGTTTCTGTGCGCTCTGGTTTCTGTCACGGTGTCCTGTTGCGCCAGAAGCAGTTTAGTCATGCTGGCCACATGACCCGGAATGCTGTCTGTGGACAAATGCCGGCTCCCTCAGCCTGAAAGGCGAGATGAGCGCCACAACCCCACAGTCGCCTTTGACTAGATTTAAACCGTCCGGGGTCCTTTACCTTTTTTTACCTACTGATATCAGGGCTCCAAGGATGTGGGTGGTGCTGTGGGTTAAACCAGTGAGCCTAGGGCTTGCCAATCAGAAGGCCGTCGGTTCGAATCCCCGCGACGGGGTGAGCTCCTGCTGCTCGGTCCCTGCTCCTGCAAACCTAGCAGTTTGAAAGCACGTCAAAGTGCAAGTAGATAAATAGGTACCACTCTGGCAGGAAGGTAAACAGCGTTTTCGTGCGCTGGTCTGGTTCACCAGAAGCAGCTTAGTCATGCTGGCCACATGACCCAGAAGCTGTATGCCGGCTCCCTCGGCCAATAAAGCGAGATGAGCACTGCAACCCCAGAGTCATCCACGACTGGACCTAATGGTCAGGGTTCCCTTTACCTTTACCTGTCAGGGCTCCAACAGTGGTAGGGCATGCTGAAGAGGGTGGCAGTGGAAGGCTTGGACTTGAAAGCATCACCTGATTTGGCAATAGGCTTAAACACGCAGAAAAAGACGGACTTAATTTTGCCCTGTCTGCACCTTTAGATTCCCCTCTCACACCCAGGCACAGCATTAGTGAACTTCACCATCGGTCCTTGCTAATATTCTACACCTGATACCCAGAGACTGCAGACTTTTTAACTACGGTACTCTGAGGATTGTCCCTCTGGGAGGGGAATAGGGGTCTCCTAACAACTCTCTGTGCCAACAAAGGTCCGTATAGTAAAAGCTATGGTTTTCCCAGTAGTGATGTATGGAAGTGAAAGCTGGACCATAAAGAAGGCTGATCGCCGAAGAATTGATGCTTTTGAATTATGGTGCTGGAGGAGACTCTTGAGAGTCCCATGGACTCAAGAAGATCAAACCTATCCATTCTGAAGGAAATCAGCCCTGAGTGCTCACTGGAAGGACAGATCCTGAAGCTGAGGCTCCAATACTTTGGCCACCTCATGAGAAGAGAAGACTCGCTGGAAAAGACCCTGATGCTGGGAAAGATGGAGGGCATAAGGAGAAGGGGACGACAGAGGACGAGATGGTTGGACAGTGTTCTCGAAGCTACCAGCATGAGTCTGACCAAACTGTGGGAGGCAGTGGAAGACAGAAGTGCCTGGCGTGCTCTGGTCCATGGGGTCACGAAGAGTTGAACACGACTAAATGACTAAACAATAACAACAACAACAACTCTCTGCATCTTGAACAAACTACGCTTCCCAGGGTCCACTGGGGAGGCATGATTGTTTAAGATAGCATGATACTGCGTTAAATGTAGGGTGCAGACAGGGAGCAATAAGGGTTTTCAGAATACAATGACTCATTCGAGCCAGGCAAAAGGACTCAAGGAGGGTGCTTAGCAAAAGCCAGTAAGGGATGTCCCCTAAGCCAGAAATAGAGACCTGGGGAGGGGGCTGCATTTTGTCCATGGGTCTAAGATGCCGTTCATGTGGAGGAACGTTTAATGCCCCAGCATCAGGTGTGGGAAAACAGAGAAACTGCTGTGAAATAGACACCCACAGGAGGGAAAGGTATAGGACATGAAAGATAAAAATAAAAAACCAGAACCTGTGAAGCTCAGCTGTGAGCTTGGATGAAATCCCTTCTCAGCCACACCGAGCCGCAGCTAACACTAGGTCCATAGCAACGTGCAGCATGGTTTAGAAAGCAGTGAGGAGAGTTTGTGTGGGAAGATTATGAAGGGGATGGCAGGTGCCATGGAGGGGCAATTTATATAGTAGGCTCACTGCCTATACTAGTTAGCAAACATAGTGCCCTCCAGCTATTATGAACTGGAACTCTCATCAGCCCCAGCCAGCGTGGTCAGTGATCATGGATAATGAGAGTTTTCATTCAAAACATCTGGAAAGCACCACAATGGCTGCCTCTGATATAAGCGAGGAACAGATCAGATGCGTCAGCTACACAGCTGCAAATAAAATGTTGTAAATGTGTTGTAAAGTACAATATACAAATGTGACACTAGATGGCAATGGTGAGCTATGGCAAATGTGATATATTTTTCAAAACTTTTTTTTTGGGGGGGGGGAAGCATTTTCACAGCATTTGTTTAATATGTGTGTAGATTCCACCCTACCCATGCACAGAGTTCATTCTGCGCCTTTCCCCCCACCCCCTGTGGCCAGGAGAAAGTGGGTCTGTTGGAGCAAGCAGGAATTGGCCTTCCATTCTGTGCCACAGCATGCAAGAAGCTTCTGGTAATGGGGAATGTTCCAAAGTTTGACTCGCCATCTGCACTTTGAAGAGTACAGTTCAGAAATCTCCCACCACTGTCTGTCTCCTCTTTTTGTATAATATATCAACAGGCTCAAAGACGTCCACCTTCCATGTTCCTTTGGGGCTTGAGATTACAAAGCACTGCTGCTGATACGTTTCCTACGACCCCATTTAGCAAGTCATTTCCCCCTGTTCGGCGCCTTGAATCTTCATCTATAAAACAATCCCCTCCCATAATGACCTATCTTTGCTTATCTCCCCCTTCATGGATCAGGCGTATGCCTGTAACAAAATCCATGGCCTGTCGACACAAATACATATAGAATCGATGCATTAAAGTGTACAAAATGCTCAAAAGCTATGGTAATGGGGCTATATAAATGCCAAAGATGCATTTTATACAGCATCCAGCCATTAGGTTTGCGGGGGTGGGAAGGCAAGGCAAATCTAAAAATAAAATAAAATGGGCTGGAATTTGTTGTATAATGTTTGCGTCGGAATGTGGGTAAGTGCTTTGACAGTAAAGCACAATTCCAATTTTTATGCAGTATTATGGCAGAGTAAAAGTTTAGTGCTGTGATGCTTTGTTTGTGGAAGACATTTATAAGTGCTCTACAGGTCCAATGAAACTGAACCTGTGATCAGGACCCACAAGACTGTTCAATCATTCGCTTCAGCGTGGATGGAAGAATTGAGTGGCTCACGGTAATAGTTAAGTTTAAAGGTTGTCTGTTTCCCAGGTCCAGTAAAAAGATGCTCCCTTTCTCCCCCTTCATCAAAGCTTTTATTTGATTAGCGAGGGCTTGCATCCTAATAGCACAATAAACTCAGTATACTGCTTTCCCCAAAATGTTGGGGTCTGTCGTCATCATAACAGGATGCAAAATTCTGGTTCACATGTCTTCCTGAGCAATACCATCCTATACATGAGTCAGAAAGAAGTCCTATTGTGTTCTTTGCGGATTCCGCCCCAATGGGTACAGGACTGCTTTGTTAACATGCATTACCTAAACTGCTGAGCTGAACAAGCAACAACAACAACCACAAATTGTTATTGTTGTCATGCCACCCATCTGACTGGGTTGGCCCATGGTCCAGCAAATTATTACTATGGTGATCAAGATGATCAAGGGTATGAAAACAAAGCCTTAAGAGGAATAGTTGCAGGAACTGGGTATGTTTAGCCTGGAGAAGACCTGATATGATACATGACATGATATGATACTGGTGCTGGAAGAGGCTCTTGAGAGTCCCATGGACTGCAAGAAGATCAAACCTATCCATTCTGAAGGAAATCAGCCCTGAGTGCTCACTGGAAGGACAGATCCTGAAGCTGAGGCTCCAATACTTTGGCCACCTCGTGAGAAGAGAAGACTCCCTGGAAAAGACCCTGATGCTAGGAAAGATGGAGGGCACAAGGAGAAGGGGACGATAGAGGACGAGATGTTAGGATAGTGTTCTCGAAGCTACTAACATGAGTTTGACCAAACTGTGGGAGGCAGTGGAAGACAGAAGTGCCTGGTGGGCTCTGGTCCATGGAGTCACGAAGAGTCGGACATGACTAAATGACTAAACAACAACATGATATGATACATGATACATGATATGATAAGACATTTTCAAATACGTGAACGGTTGTCACATGGAAGGTGGAGCAAGTTTGTGTTTTTTCCTGTTCCATAAGGTAGGATCCAAACCAATGGCTTCAGTTAACACGAAAGGCTATTCTAACTAAAAATGAGGAAGAACTTTCTGATGGTAAGAGCTCTTCCATAGTGGAAAGGTCTCCTTCAGGAGGTTGTGGACTCTCCTTCCTTGGAGGTTTTTAAGCAGAGGTTGTGTGGCCATCTGTGTCGGTGTCCCTTCCAACTCTAGAATTCTATGATCCTATAAACTTGGCTCAGTATTCTACCAGACAGGTTTTAATGCTATTATAAATGTCATTTTGCTATGCAGTACTAAAGAAGCAGGCGCTGATTTAAAACATGATTGCTTCCAATATTATAAGCTATTTTTGATTCACGTCTGCTACGCAGCATCTTCTCAGCCTGTCACTGTCTGGTACTTCTCCTTCATCCTCACCCAGTTATGCCTGTGATCAAACATGGAACTCTGCAAGAGATCTTCAGATCCCTTTGAGATTGTATGCTAGACTTACCAGACTCTTTTTTTCCTTCTGCATAAATCCCACAGAAATTTAGCCCAAATTCACCTCTGTGTTCACTTAGGAATTTCACTTTAAGGGAAACCCAGCAGCAATTTTCAAATCTGTCTGTCTAATATTTATCACAGGCCTGCACAACTTGTGACACACTTAACCAAAGGCAGCTCAACAACCGTGTACAGGCGGACCATCAGGGACAAAGTAAGTCTTCTGATTTTGCAGCTGGTAAAAATTGGGAGTTTTGAAACAGGATGTTATTGAGCACCTGAGCACCTGAGCACATTAAGCATCTTAGTACAAGGTGTTGGAACTGCAACAGCAGAGATCATTCTGTGCATGACTTAAGGGTTAATTCGGTTATTAGTAAGTAAGTCAGCAAATGGTTTGTGTGCATGTGTGGAGGTGTTGCTTAACTACACAGACTGACATGATCTTCGTTGAGGTAGCATGTGCTCTGATTGGCTGTACAGTTCTGGGAGAGTTTTCCTCTGTATGTTTGCCTGCATGTCTCACTGCTATGTATGAGACCTAAAGCTAAGGCTAAAAGTAATACAAGAAACTCCATGTCTGACTCTAATAAACACAGAGATCTACCAAGAAGGAACCAACAGGAAATGTAGAGTGGATGAACAGTGGTGGTAAAGTCCAAGCCACCATATTAAACCCATTTATGGGTAGGATTTGGAGTGTAAAAAGATGAGCTGGTAGAATGTGGAGGTCATCATAGTGGTCTCCTAAGCATACCAGTTCAAATCAAATCCTTTTCATGTCTTCTTCAAAGTGGTTAATAGCAAGGATGAGCCATGACAATTAAAATGTCAGGGTCCTGAAGGCCCACAGTTTCTCTGGCATGGCAACATTTGTTTGCAGATTGGCAGAGCAGGAATGCCAGATACACAACGGATAATTGGTTTGTGCCTTCTTGAGGGTAAAATAGCACGGAACCATCCTGTTGAGCAGCTGGCTCCCCTTTAGTAACAAGCTTCTGCTGAAACGTAAGCAATTGTTTGAATCTAACATCTATTGTTTGGATAATGGTTTATATATACATATAGAACAATGGTATACTCAACTCGGTTTGGTATTATGAAATCCTTGATAAGCACTTGAAATGATTTCCTACACACACAATGCTGGCAACATCAGAGGCTTAAGACTGAGTTGGAATGCAGCCGTTTCCTGATGATCTCATTATAGTCTTCCCAGGTGAGATTACAGATTTGGGCTAACATTTTGCAGGGCTGAGTTTTACTGACCATTCATACCGTACATATAAAATACTATGATACCACTTTAAACCATCATGGCTTCCCCCAAAGAATTCAGGGAGCTGTAAATTGAAATACTTTACTGTCACTTGTACAATTTGTATACAGTGAGATTACACACGCACCCCCCCCCCACTCAGCTCTCTTAGTCTTAATTCCCCTCGTTTACTGACACACACACACCAAACCCAAAAGTCAGTTGCCCTGTTGTTATCTTTTCATTAAGCAGCCTAACAGCCCACGGATAGAAGCTGTTCTTTACCCTGTTGGTGCGAATAATCATGCTTCTATATCTTCTGCCTGAGGGCAGGAGATCAAGAAAGTGCCGGAAAGGGTGTGAATCATCCCTGAGAATTTTCCTCACTCTCCTGAGGCAACCTTCTTCCGCTATTTCATCCAGTGGATTCAAGGGACAGCCCATAATATATTGTGCTGTATTCACCACCCTCTGTAGGCACTTCCTATCAGTTGATGTCAAACCAGCGTACCACACCGTGATGCAGTATGAAAGAACACTTTCTATTGTTGACCGGTAGAAGGAGATCATCAAATGTTGATTGACATCGTTCTTCCGCAATACTCTGAGGAGATGGAGTCTCTGTTGGGCTTTCTTAACCACCTGGGTTGTATTTATTTTCCAAGTAAAGCCTTCACTGAGATAAACTAGGAATTTAAAGGTAGTTTGTTAAGGGTGCTGAGAGTTCTTAGGACACCGCTCTTCCCCTCACAGAGCTACAATTCCCAGAGTTCCCTGGGGAGAGGGATTGGCTATTCAACCATATAAATTGTAGCTCTGGAAAAGAATAGGGGTGTTCCAACAACTCTGATCATCTTTAAAGAACTACAGGTCCCAGAATTCTTTGGGGGAGGAAGCTATGACTGCTTAAAGTGGTATTGCTGTTCTTTAAATGTATTGCAGCCATAGCGTCAAAGCATCAGCACACAGTTCCAGCCCTGATACTGTGCACTTCAGAAATGGGTCTCCTGCAGATACTTGTCTCATCATGATGTCCATTTCTACCATGTTGGAATGGTGCCTTTAGCATGGCAGCACCTGCCCTTTGAAATTCCCTCTTGTGACATATCAGACAGGTGCCATATCTATTATCTTTTTTGGTGTTTATTGAAGATTTTATCTTTTTTTCAACAAGCCTTTTAAGCAACTTTTTAAAATCCTGGTATGTATCTGTTATGGAGTGTGTGTGTGTGTGTTTCTATTTTATATAAAAAGGAATGCAATGGATTGGATTGGAATAAATAAACAATACAGGGCTGGCACCTAGCATCTTCAATGTTGCATTGGCTACGACTTCATTTCCACGTCTAATTTAAGGTACTCATCCTAGTGTTTACAACTCTAAATGACTTAGGCCTCAAATATCTGAGACACCTCCTCCTTCCTTACTGAACCTCTTGGGTTCTAAGATCCACAGAAGATCTTGCTAAATCTGCCAACCTCTGAAGTTCAGAGAGTGGTGGTCCAGAAGATGGCACCCTCCATGGCAACCCCTAAATCGTGGAATTCCCTCCCACAGAGGTGAGTCTGACACCTTCAGTGTAAAGCTTTTGGTATATGCTAAAGACCCACCTTTTGACACCTGAGATGTGGGTTTTCCAGACCCACCCTATTCCTGTGGCCTCAATTTGTTTTAATTCTTTTTAATTCTGAATTTTAAATTTTCACAACTCACCCTGGGGCCTTATGACTAAAACCAGGCCATGAATATAGATATATTCATCATCATCATCAAAAGCAAGAGTGGCTAATCTTTGTTGGACTCCAGCTCAACTCAGCCTCAGTCAGCATGGTCAATGGTCAGGGATGATGGGATGAAGTCTGGAGAGCTACAGGTTAACCAACCCTACTCTAACACAATGTTTTTCAAACTTGGGTCTCCAACTCTTTTTAGACCACAACTCCCATCATCCCCAGCTAGCAAGATCAGTGGTCAGGGATGATGGGAATTGTAGTCTGAAAACATCTGGAGACCCAAGTTTGGGAAACAGTGCTCAAGGAAAACTTTTGACTTCTTGTTTTTCTTAATACCATTAATTCTTCCATGCAGAGGAGAAAATTAAAAATTGGGCACAATCCATTAACAACTTCCCCTATACAACCTCATGTTCATTTGGAAAGGGAGATTGTACTGAAATTGTCAATAATGCCCCTTATTTTCTTGATATTGCCATAATAATCCATTGATGTCACACCAGGTGACAAAATAACTCAGGTCAGAAAAAGCAATATATTTTTAGAACTTTTTTTTCCAAGTGAAGATATTATCATTACCAGCAGGTAATTTATTACTAATTACTCAATTACATAATTACGTAGCACTAGTAATAAGAATCTTTCCTTACGGCGCTTTTTGTCAAATTATAATTGTAAGAATAATTATTTAATTTCATATTTTATTAATTCAGGTAATTCTTCAGTAGACACATTTCAGACCTCGAGTGATTTTTCTCTTTTCTTAGGCTTTCTCCCTACAGAGGAAAATAAGGAGTCATAAATTAACAACAGCGTTTTAACATTCAGTTATGTTTAACAGTGCATCCCTATTAAACACTAGTTGGTTTAAACTGCTAAACATTATGGTAAGGAAGAGCAGAATATTATCTAACATCCTGTGCTTTGATAGACAGTGGGCATGCTGACATTCAAAGTGTAGCATTAATATACATTTTGGCAGCACTATTTTTCCAGAAAAAGAGGGGCCAGAACTCACCATGAACAACTCCCTTGTTCTCTTGGAATGGCAATGACACTCACCTGAGAGGTGCCAGAACTGAGTTGTGGTGAGTTCCAACTGAAAAAAAGCCCTGCATTTTTCATAAATGCAGGTATCCTTTTCCTATCTGCTCTGGAATAACAATTTCACATTCCTGGAGGTCCAAGAACTCTTTCTCCTATAGTTTGGGTAACTAACCTGTGGCTTTCCCCATGTCATTGGATCATATGCCCCATCAGGTTATCCAATGGCCAGGGATGATGGAGGCTGTAGCCTAGCAACAAGATTTGGGCCTCGGATGTCTGCAGGCATCTGGTTGTCAAGAGCTTTGGGGAGATACCAGGAGAACGGCTCTGTTAGAGAAGAAATAATTTCCTTAGCTCAAATAATTTCCTTAGCGCAATGATGGAGAACTTGTCACCCTTCAGAATCTTGTTAGACTCCAACTGACACAATCAAAGACCTTTTGCCATGATGGGTGGAGCTGATGGAGGTTGGAGTCCAACTGCAAGACAGCTTCCCTGTCCCTGCTGTAGCGGACCAGGAGCAGAATTAAACAATGTGTGGTGGGCTGCGGATTGTTGAAAAGATGGAGCTGATAGCAAAAGCGGAAGGTGTATTTTTGTCTTGTTTTGTAACCCTTACCTTTTCTTCAGAATGAGAAAGAATATAAGAAGACCCCTGCTGGATTAAAATAATAGGATAATAGAATTGTAAAGTTGGAAGGAACCTCAAGAATAATCTAGTCCTCCATTTTTCCATTGTCCATAAGACACTATCCTCCAAATCACTGCTTTCCCACACTCTTCCCTCCCTCAAACTGTTTTTTTTCATACCCTCTCCTTTGCAGATTATCCCTGGCATGATAATCACAGAATCACAGAAATGTAGGTTTGGAAGGGATCCTGAGACTCATCTCGTCCAACCCCCTGCAATGCAGGAATGCCAGCTAAAGCATCCATGACAGATGGCCATCCAACCTCTGCTTAAAAACCTCCAAGGAAGGAGAGTCCACAACTTCCCAAGGGGGACCATTCCACTGTTGAATGGCTCTTCCTGCCAGAAAGTTCTTTCTGATGCTTAGTCAGAATATCCTTTGGTGTTACTTGGGTTGGGGTCCGGAGCAGGAGAGAACAAACTGGCTCCATCTTCTATGTGACAGCCCTTGAAATATTTGAAGATGGCTATCAAAGGCCAAGGATGTTGTGGACTGCCCTGAGATCAGCAGATGAAGGGCAGTATAAATAAAAAAATAATGAGAAGATCCATCTGGTCCAGCATCCTCTTCTCACAGTGGCCAACCAGATGCCCATGGAAAGCCTGTAAGCAAGACCTGAGAGCAACAGTGCTTTCCCCACCTGTAATCCCCAACAACTGGTATTCCCATAGAGGCAGAACATAGCTATCCTGACTAGCACCCATTGAAGCCCCACCCTCTATGAATTTGCCTACTCCATAATAATAATAATAACTGTTATTATTATTATTATTATTATTATTATTATTATTATTATTACTACCCCACCCATCTGACTGGGTTTCCCCAGCCACTCTGGGCAGCTTCCAACAAAAGATTAAAAATACATTAAAACATCAGACACTAAAAAAATTCCCTAAACAGGGATGCCTTCAGATGTCTTCTAAATGTCCGATAGTTGTTTCTTTCCATAGCTGTCAACTTTCAGATTTGAAAATAAGGGCTCAGCAGCCTTACCTGTCCTGGGGAGCCTCAAAAATAAGGGATCAGCAGCCTCACCTGTCCCAGGGACAGTCTACAGGATATCTAACAATCCGGGATAGCAGCGGGAAGCAGCGGGAAATGGTGCTGGAATAAGGGAATTTCCCACAAAAAAAGGGAAGGTTGACAGCTATGGTTTATTTCTTTGACATCTGATGAGAGGGTGTTCCATAGGGCGGGTGCCACTACTGAGAAGGCCCTCTGCCTGGTTCCCTGTAACTTTGCTTCTCGCAGTGAGGGAACTGTCAGCAGGCCCTCAGCACTGGACCTCAGTGTCCGGGCAGAACGATGGGGGTGGAGATGCTCTTTTAAAGCCATCTAAGCTAGTAGCCATCACTACCTCTTGTGCAATTCTCCACCCTCCATTGCCTGGAGACTCAAAGAGCCTGAAGTCTGAAAGCTTGGAGTTAAAACTCTGAATAATAAAAAGCCTAGACTCAGGGAGGACTGTTTGTGACCTCGATGACCAATATACCAATATAGTTCAATATTCATCATGGTTTCAGACCCCTGGCCCCAAGTAGTTTCTTGTGAGTGCAGGAAGGCTTGCTCACAGAAGGAACTTCCTTGCTGTTCCTGATGGGACTACCCTCCCCCCTTATGTATTTTTTGAGTTGCAAATTAAACAACTTCCTTGATTCTTACAGCAAGGGCAAACTACCTCCAAATTGGTGACAATAGCAAAAACTGCTGTTGAGACTTACATTTTAATTTTGATCTACCTGCAGCAATTGTAGTTCTATTAATTTTAGTGGTGGAGTTTTTAATAAACCTTCCCTCCCTCCAACTGTTTTATAGTCATCGGAATTGATAGTGTTTGTTATTTCCTTGATTAGAACATAAACGCTTGAAACTTCTGGGGTTCAGACGGCCTGACTCTTTTGCTCCAGATAAACAAAACTTCATAGCTCAGCTGTTTCCAAAACTAAATAGAATGCAGTAGTCTGCCTTATGATATCCAGACAGCTCTCTCTGGTTGCCTTTCTTCTTGTTGTTCATTTTCTGATAGCACATGGGTAGGCAAACTAAGGCCCGGGGGCCAGATCCTGACCAATCGTCTTTTAAATCCAGCCCACGGATGGTCCTGGAATCAGCGTGTTTTTACATGAGTAGAATGTATCCTTTTATTTAAAATGCATCTCTGGGTTATTTGTGGGGCCTGCCTGGTGTTTTTACATGAGCAGAATGTATGCTTTTATTTAAAATGCATCTCTGGGTTATTTGTGGGGTATAGGAATCCGTCCATTTATTTATTTTTTCAAAATATAGTTCGGCCTCCCACAAGGTCTGAGGGACAGTGGACCAGCCCCCTGGTGAAAAAGTTTGCTGACCCCTGTGATAGCACAATTGTATGTGAAGTAAATCCCATTGAACACAATGAGATTTAGTCCTAGGTACACAGGATTGCTGCCCTTATATGAAGTATGCATTATTTTTAGTACATGATGCAGCCGCTTTTCAGAAGCCGAGCTAAAAGGCATCTGATTAGTGCCTGGATGGGAGACCACCAAGGATGGAGGCTGAATGGAGGATGAAGCTATTGTTAGTTACTCGCCATGAGGGCTATGCCCTGTCTCCACAGCAGGAGGCAGTAATGCTTCTAAATACTAGTTGCTGGGAATCTCGGGACGAGATATTGTGCTCAGATCCTGCTTGCAGTTTTCCCACAGGCATCTGGTTGAACTGTGAAAACAGGGTGCTGGATTAGATGAGCCAAAGGCCTGGTCTAGCAGGCTCTTCTTATGTTGCTGCCTTCAGAATAATAATAATAATAATAATAATAATAATAATAATAATAATTTATACCCTGCCCTTCCCGGTTCAAAAACTGTGCTCAGGGCAGCTAACAACAAATTTAAAACACTTTAAAACACTTAATTATAAAAGCAGCATAAAATACAGTATAAAAACATGAATAACAATAAAAATCAAAAATCAATTTGATAATCCCCAGCTGGCTGAATTGGTCCTACTTGGGCCAGTGAGGAGGCCAGGGGAGAATTAGCTGTGGGGTCTCAAAGCCCGTGATCTTCATAAAAGGGGAGGGAGAGGGCAGAGAAGGGAAATAAAAGATCAGGCTGAATTCAAATTAAAGGCCAGGCGGAATAGCTCTGTCTTACAGACCCGACAGAAGGAAGTTAAATCCTGAAGGACCCTAGTCTCATGGAACAGAGCATTCCACCAGGTTGGAGCCATCACTGAAAAGGCCCTGGCCCTGGTGGAGGACTTCCTTAGGGCCTGGGACCCCTAAACTATGGTTATTCATGGACCTTAAGGTCCTCTGCAGGGCATACCAGGAGAGGCAGTCCCGTAAATACGAGGGACCTAAGCAACAAAGGGCTTTAAAAGTCAAGACCAGCACCCTGAACCTGACCCTATACTCCACCGGGAGCCAGTGCAACTGGTAAAGTACTGGGTGAATATGCTCCCATGGCAGGGACCCCATGAGGAGCCTCGCTGCAGCATTCTGTACCCGCTGGAGTTTGTGGGACAGTTTCAAGGGCAGCCTTGCATAGAGCGAATTTCATGAAATTTCATGAAAGAAAGGAATGGGCATATACCAAGGTGCCACTAGAGATCTACACTAGATGGGGAATCTCTGGTCCTCCAGATGTTACAGGACCACAACTTCCATACACTCTGCCGATTGACCTTGTTAGCTGTGGCTGATGGGACCTGGAGTTCAAAAGCATCTGACGCCCCACCACTGCTACGCAAATTTATTCCTTTATTGCTTTTGCATCCCCTTCCTCATTCTCCACGTAGCAGCAATTATTAAAACACAAACACAATAAAATAATACTTATGATTTCAGCAAAATCTATACCAAACAATTAAAAGATTGTGCTGCAAACAACAAAGCTGTAAAAGTTAGGCTTCAGTTCAGCTCAGCTCGGACCTGAGATAGCTCAGCTGATAGAGCATGTGACCCTTAATCTCATGGGTCTGAGGGTTGTGGGTCTGAGCCCCATGTTGGGCAAAATATTCCTGCATTGCAGGCGGTTGGACTACCTGACTCTAATGGTCCCTTCCAACTCTACAATTCTATTCTATTAGCTTGCACTTGAATATTGTCAACAGAGGGAAGATAGGGTTGCGCCGCCTTTTGGAAGTCAATTTCACCTTTGAAATCCCGGTAATATCCAGGAAAATCCGGATGTATGGCAGCCCTAGGGAAAAACCACTATCACCACCACCATCACATTATCTAGAGTTTATCTAGTCTTGTCTAGAGTTTCAAGCTCCCCCTTATTAGAAATGGATAATAAAATTGAATTGGGTGTGCTATGTCTTGAAATAGCACTACCGACATAGGAAAATAAGCAAGTGCCCTATGCCACATCACATCATGGGTCCACCTAGATCAATGTAGTCCAGAAGAGAGTTCCACAGATGGGGGTCACCACTGAGAAGGCCCTGCCCTGTGTCACCACCCAATGGTCTCCCTCTGTCAATGGGTCTATGTCTATGTTTGGTCCTGCCTATTATATTGTAAAGTAAGCGTTAGGTGGATTCGCCTTTAAATGGCAACTGAATTGAATTTCTCTCCACTCCCTAGATACATCTGCTTTTGAAATAAATCCTTTTCCTTTCCTCCTCCACACCCACAGCTGTAGCTTTGCTGTCTGCATTTCAACAATCTTTTCCATAATGAGTTATCATGTCTTTTTATCTCGTGCAAGAGGCCTTTTGTGACTGAAAGATGTTGAATGAAAATGAATTGCTTTTTTTTTTTTTACTGCTGTAGCCTAAAGCAGGTGTTAGACTAGGTGGTGATTCCACTTTCTCTGTTCTGTCTACTTAGCTGTCATCTTTTTAAACAGATGTTTCATTTGAGTGTGTGTATGTACACATATACAAACTTTTAATGTTGTTGATCAATCCAGCAGACAAAAACAATTCAGGTATTGCATTCCATTTTATTTTTTTATCAAGGCGTTGTTTTTACAAAATAAAAACCGAAGTGAGAATAATAGATGTGTAGATTATTTTTTGCAGAAGTCCCACATCTATACAAAGAGATAAGACAGAATTATTGACACACACACACAGAGAGAGAGAGAGAGAGAGAGAGAGAGAGAGAGAGAGTATCTTACATATCAACAGAAAGAGTTGTGTGGTGACTTCCCGCCTCCCCCCTCAGAAATAAAGACACGAGACACAAGAATTCAAGTTAATGGGTCAAATTAGGCCACAACTTTATTGATTACAGGAATTGAGTGATATTGGCTTAGGCATTGGTCTTAACAACTAACCGGTTTCAGCCCTCTTGCTTGAAGATGGGTAAGGGTTAACCACCAATAGGGGGAGTCCTGCTGATGCACATCAACTAGGAACTCCCCCCGGAGTTACCCCTCGGGGGTGTGCCGAGGGCCCACACCTCCATAGGCTCAGGACACGGACACGCCCCCCCCGAATCCTTTACTAGACTACCCTTTGTTTTGGGGGGAAGTGATGGCACTTCCTTCCCCCCCTTCATCTGCATAACAATAGAACAATACCCCTACCAATGTCTAACCACCGATACCGAGGAGTTGTGACAGATTGCTACGAGGTAGGCAAAGACCAAGCGGCTGGTGCGAATCTGCCAAATGGAAAAATTCCTACCAGGCCCCTTGACGGTGACCAACTGGAGTCCATAGCAACGTCAGAGAGCCTAGCCTAACAGGTGGGAGAGGAGGGAAAACCTGGCTGGCTGCAGCGTGGCAAAGAGAGAGATCCTTGGCCACGCCAGACCTAAATAAGGTGAGGCCACAGCCCCCGGGCCAACCCATTGGCTGAGCCGGGGATGACGCGTCCGAGGATTCCCTGGTATCGCGGGGACTGAAGGCAGCCCCCGCGAGCATGGGGAGGGGCATGAAGCCTGCAACCCCACCTCCTCCCTAGCTCGGAAGTGGCTTTGTCTTATGCACAAACTTGCAGTACTATCAATAGTACTGTTGTAGTTTTTCATAGAGCAGGGGCAAAAAAACAATGCACAAACAGTGGGGCAGGAGTGTAAGGAAGGCTTCAAAGTTTATTCTAAAGTCAGACTGATTCAGTGAGCTTTGTGGCTGAGTGGGAATTTGAACCCAGCTCTCTCAGGTCCCCCAGTCCAACATTCCTCCACACTGGGCTCTTGGTTTATGGTACCCATTTCACTTTGAAAAACATTGACTGAAAACCAGGGAACGGAAAATTAAGCAGTGAGATTTTCAAGCAAGCAATTGCCATTGTGCACTGCAAAGATTATTCCTCAATAAATAGAGAAGCTGGCTTGTTGTGGCTGATTTGAAGGTTCCTGCTCAGAGGAAACCTGTGAGGAATTCTGGAAGTAGCAAAACCGTTTGGTAAATACAGAAAAATACCTCTAATAAGAGGGGAGGATTAGCACAGCTGAACACATCACTTGTGCTAGGGTAAAGGTCCCCTGTGTCAGGGTGGGTTTGACTGAAGCACTTAAGAACATAAGCAGCCCCTTGCTGGATCAGATTGATGGGGTCCAATGACTTGTTTCCCACAATGGCCAACCAGTTTTCTCTATAGTCTGGCTTTGAATGTAATAGTCTTTTCCCACAGTTACTCCCAGCCATTAAAATTGAGTGAATAGCACAATGCCTCTGGGCAGCCTTTCTCAACCTGTGAACCCCAGATGTTGTTGAACTACAACTCCCATCACCCCTTGCTAGCAAGGCTAGAGCTCAGGGATGATGGGAGTTGTAGTCCAACAACATCTGGGGACCCACAGGTTGAGAACCGCTGCTCTGGGGTAACTGGAAGCTGCTTTGTTTTGAGTTCAGTTGATTAATCCATCTCACTCATAGAATCATAGAATTGTAGAGTTGGAAGCGACCCTGAGCGTCACCTAGTCCAACTCGCTGCAATGCAGGAACTTCAACTAGATCATACAGGACAGATGGCCATCCAACGTCTGCTTAATGCTCCCATCTCTTGCGGGGGTGCAATTAGTGCCAGCACCGTCCGTTAAGAGTTTGGGTGTAATCTTCGATACCTCCCTCTCCATGGAGGCGCAGATTGCAGCTATAACAAAGGCGGCATTTTTTTCATCTCCGCCAAGCTAAGCAGTTGGCTCCTTACCTCTCTCGCCCTGACCTAGCCACTGTGATCCACGCGACGGTCACCTCCAGACTGGATTATTGTAACTCGCTCTACGTGGGGCTGCCCTTGAGACTGACCCAGAAACTCCCGCGGGTGCAGAATGCCGCAGCGAGACTCCTTACGGGGTCTTCGCTTAGAGATCACATTCATCCGGTGCTATACCAGCTGCACTGGCTCCCGGTGGAGTACAGGATCAGGTTTAAGGTGCTGGTTTTAACCTTCAAAGCCCTATACGGCCTAGGACCCTCGTACCTACGGGACTGCCTCTCCTGGTATGCCCCACAGAGGAACCTACGGTCTTCAAATAAAAACATCCTGAAGGTCCCAGGCCACAGAGAGGTTAGGCTGGCCTCAACTAGAGCCAGGGCTTTTTCGGCTGCGGCTCCAACCTGGTGGAATGCTCTGTCACAAGAGACAAGGGCCCTGCAGGACTTGACATCTTTCCGCAGGGCCTGCAAGACAGAGCTGTCCCACCTGGCCTTTGGTCAGGGCGCAGTCTGACTCCCTCCTTTGGCAATCTTTACAAAACTTTAGTTTATGGTTGCCATCAATTTTGATTTTAATTACTTTTTATAATGTTTTTATAATGTTGTACTGTTTTAGTGTTGTTAGCCGCCCTGAGCCCAGCTTCGGCTGGGGAGGGTGGGATATAAATAAAATTTATTATTATTATTAAAAATAAGCAAAGAAGAAGAGTCCACCACCACTTGTGGGGGTCTGTTCCACTGTCAGACAGCTCTTACTGTCAGAAAGTTCCTTCTGATGCTTAGTCGGAATCTCCTTTCTTTCAACTTGAAGCTATTGCTTTGATACCTACCCTACAGAGCAGGAGAAAAGACCTTGAGTTATTTGAAGATGGCTATCATATCTCCTCTCAGTCTCCTCTTTTCCGGGCTAAACATACCCAGCTCCCTCAAGCCTTCCTCATAAGGCTGGGTTTCCAGACGCTTGATCATCTTGGTTGCCCTCCTCTGCACACCTTCCAGCTTGTCAATATTCTTCTGAAATTGTGGTGCCCATTTGTCAGGAATGAGCCAGCTCCAAGCGAAACTTTGCAGCCAACTGCAGAAAGCAGCCAGGAACAGAGAGGCTTAGATGTTAGTCAGGCAGGGGAGAGCCGGCAGCTGCAGACTTTGGCTCTTCCTGACCTTGATGGGCAGGCTGATAAGGCAGTAGCTGAGAGCAGGCTAGAGCACAAACAAAGCTCACAGGAAGCTCAAACAGGCGCGAACAAACACAGAGAGAGTAGTGGGAAGAGGTGGGAGCTGATCCACTAAGTCCGAAGGGTTGGTGAATTGGAGGGCTGCTCGATAGGAAGTAAAATAAGAGATGTAAGGGTCATAAGTTAAATATGTTCTGCTGATGCCAGAAGGAGTCTTCAGAAGGGTCCTCTTGAGTAATGATGCTGGAGGGAGGGTTTGTTAGAACCATCTGGAGCTATCTGTTTGTTTTTGCAATGAATCCTCCTTTTTAATTACCTACGCTTACTGTGTTATCAAGCTGGGAACCTGGACTCCTGACACTATTATTGTCTGTGCCAGCGGTGGTAAAACTCAGGCTAGAGACCAAAGGGAGCCCAGCCACCCCTGTTTCGGCCTTAGGACAGTCTCCTCAAAGCACACACTGTCCCATGCAACACCACTCTCTTCAGCTGTGCTTTGCACCTTCCTCAGAGGTTTTTTACCTTGCTGGGAATGCGTCCTTGAACTCTGATGTTGATTCTTGTTTGTCTTGATGAAGGATGGAGAGCAGGGTTTGAGCGTGCATGGAAAGAAGGCTACTGTACAAAGATAAGATTGGCATTCATTCCACTGCATGTGTTTGCTTCTGGGCCTGCTCAGATGTGGCTCTCAGAAGGTTGCCAATAAAAGAAAGTGGGTATCAGGCTGAAAAAGTTCAGCACAGAGCTATTCTGCTTCCCTTTGAAACCGAGGACTCCATATAGCCGTACTACAATGGATCGCCACTGCCCTGTATCCATCACTTTTAAATTTACTTCTGCTGAACCTTATCTGTCATTTATCCATTCCCAATTTGGAGATTTACCTCCTTCTAGGTAATGTTGGGCAGGGTGGAGAAACCAAATGCAGCCACTTCACATTTTTATCGGCAGCATAACATAGGATGACCAGAGCAAAGGAGATAATTTTAGCAGGTAGAGATGGTGATTAGGATGATAATTTGGACCCGCCAAAGTGTCCACATTTTTTAATGAAACTTATTAAAGGTACAGAAGCCATGTCTCTCTTTACATTTGGAAACTTAGCACAGAAGCAGCCAGCGCAAATCGCACAGCAAACCCAACTTCCCAAAGCTTAGCTCATACGCAATGTGGAAGAGTTAACAAACTTGGCCTATTTTGCTGGTTCAGAAGCAGGTGTGCAACTCTCTTTTATTTCACATTGAGCTGCACCTGTGCATGTCTGGAGTGAGTCTGGCCTGCTACTCACAAATGGGAATTTTCTGTACAGCATCCTATGCACAGTTAATCTCAACAAAAGGTTCGCTTTATGTTTGCTTTCCTCATTTCAACAAGAAATCCCAGCTTTAAAAAAGGAGAGGGTCATAGGAAAGTCAGTATCCTATTCAGTACATCTTTAAGGTGATCAAGTAACAAAATGCACAGATCAGTTAAATGGCTGACCTAAGAGTAAGGGTAGATGTGACTAGGCACTGTTTCTGTGCCGCTTTACTTGTTAGCCACCTGCATTTATTCTGGAAATGTTCAAGCTGCAAATATCTATTTTATGATATTGCATTTTCCATTGTATTTTATCATTTTGTCCTGTAAGCTGCCCAGAGAACAATGTTATTGGGCAGTTTTATATAGCACCATAAATGAATAAATAAAACAAACTTGGGTAGACAGCAGAAGGTTGCCTCAGATTTTTCCTTAAGTTTGCAGGATGCCCACACAAGGGAGGGAACTTAGTTTGCTATGTGATGATCACTGCAGATCTTTGTATATGTTGTACACCTTGCCATTTATCATCCCCTATTATATATGCCATTGCTGTACAAAGATGACTGCTGGGGAGGGGGGTTGATTGGACCTCAAGAGAAGGCAGCAAGTTTTATATAATAATAATAACAATAATTTATTATTTATACCCCACCCATCTGGCTGGATTTCCCCAGCCATTCTGGGCGGCTTCCAACAGAATATTAAAATACAGTAGTCTATTAAACATTAAAAGCTTCCCTAAACAGGGCTGCCTTCAGATGTCTTCTAAAAGTCTGGTAGTTGTTTTTCTCTTTGACATCTGGTGGGAGGGTGTTCCACAGGGTGGGTGCCACTACCAAGAAGGCCCTCTGCCTGGTTCCCTGTAACTTGGCTTCTCGCAGTGAGGGAACCACCAGGAGGCCCTCAGAGCTGGACCTCAGTGTCTGGGCAGAACGAAGGGGGTGGGTATACCCCTTCATACCTGAAGTATACTCCTTCAGGTATACTAGACTGAGGCCATTTAGGGCTTTAAAGGTCAGCACCAACACTTTGAATTGTGCTCGGAAACGTACTGGGAGCTAATGTAGGTTTTTCAAGACTGGTGTTATGTCTTGATTCCCAAAGTTACCCTAAGAAAGACTAGATCCGTGCCCTCCCCCCCCTTGTAACCTGGAACCAGCAGGAAAAGGGTCAGTGGAACCACATGGTCATAAAGTCCATTGGAACCATCCTATCACACCCTCAACACCCAAAAATAAAATTTCATAGAATGCAACAAGACAACTCATGTTTTTACTATGAATTCAGTGCAGAGATACCTCAGACAAGATTAGCATGCTGCGTGCAAATTATTTTTTCAATGAAATGTCTCCTAAATATGTCACTGAACTGATAGCCTCCAAAATATCGTGGTTTTCAGGACCATGAACCACCAGGTGCTTCTGGAGTGATCTCAGTTATTCTGCGGTCTTGAAAATACTTTTGCCTCCATCACTAAAATGCCTTTGATTGCCACGTTTATCGGTTATATATGGATATGGCTTTATTATGTTCTACAGGATGCAAGTTGAACAATGTTTGCCTTTCTTCCATTGCATTGTACCTGCCTAGGATGTTCAGTCAAATACTAATTAGGAAACCATATCATTAGTCATGCCAGAAGGAATGCTGTCAAGAAATCTTGGTGGTGTTAATGTGTGCATCAATAGCACCAATAAGCACATTATTGTGGGGCATCCCAAGTCCCCAAACAGTGAGAAGTTGCAGGGCAACGTTTGGATGAGAATGCACTGGAGACTTATGGTGTTTATGTAGCATCTGTTTTATATTTTACAAATATGCAGTTAAGATGCCCCAACCTGCTGTTCTCCAGATGTTTTGGACAAAGACTCCTATCCACTCCAAAGAGCATGGACAGTGGTCAGGAATGATGGGAGTTGTAGTATGACATCTAAACAGCACCAGTTTGGGGGATGCATGAGTGGAGGCAAACAGATCATCACGTCATATATCCCCTCCCCAAACATACTAACTTAAAACTTTCCAAATAGCAATACACATACGCAAATAGCAATACGCATACAAACCCCCATCAGCAAGAGAGGTCTCCCTTTCCCCAAGCTGTGATGGATATCTCATTGAAACAAAGATAGATTCCCAGGTATCTGATAACTATCACCTTCCATCTGCCAAACTATTCTGGGCTATAAGACAGCAAATGGACCAACAATGGAATCAGCACTCAGAAGCCATGTAACAATATAGACTTGTCAAGTTGTAGTGCTACACTAGATAAGTTTGGCAGCCACTGATAGACTGTCTAAAGGTAAAAGAAAAGGACCCCTGACAGTTAATTCCAGTTGCGAATGACTCTGGAGTTGCAGCACTCATCCCTCTTTACTGGCCAAGGGAGCCTACGTTTGTCTACAGACAGTTTTTCCGGGTCATGTGGCCAGCATGACTAAGCCGCTTCTGGTGAACTAGAGCAGCGCACAGAAACGCCGCTTACTTTCCCGCCAGAGTGGTACCTATTTATCTACTTGCATTTTGACATGCTTTCAAACTGCTATGTTGCGACCGAGCAACGGGAGCTCACCCCACCGTGTGGATTCGAACCACCGACCTTCTGATTGGCAAGTCCTAGGCTCAGTGGTTTAGACCACAGCGCCTACTACACTAAACAGGTTTATGGACATGGTGGCATAGAGGAGGTTAATGTCTGACCTAGAGTTTGAGCTGCAGATAGAATGAGACAGGTTCACATCTAGGAGGTAAAACTACTGCATGCATTTTAGATAACCTGCAAGGTACTTTCCAACTACAGTGGAACCTCGGTTTACGTACCATCCTCCTTACAAACACTTCAGGTTATGAGCTCCGCTAACCTGGAAGTAGGTTTCCTGGTTGCGAACTTTGCCCTGGGATGCGGTGGCAGCAGTGGGAGGTGCAATTAGCGAAAGTGCACCTCAGGTTAAGAACGGTTTCGGGTTAAGAACGGACCTCCGGAATGAATTAAGTTCGTAACCGGAGGTACCATTGTACACAAGTCTTTTATAGGAAGGGGCACTTCCAGTAGCAGTCAGGGTGTACATGTGTCTATGCTTTATAGAATACCATCTTTGTTTGCTAGTAAATATCTGTAATTATTAAGTTGTGCTGTTACCATCTTAGTCTGGAGCTCAATTTCCCAAGACAGGTGTTTTCAATAACATTTCATTTCCATTAATGTGAGGACAAACATTAATGAATAATACAGATAACCAAGTGAAACTAAAGACATCCTATAAACAAGGGAGAGGGGTAGAGCGAGGGAAACGAAGGAGAAATCCTTGCCCAAGAGTCCATCCAAAATTGAATACACTGAATACAGAGAGAAATGCCTCTAGACAATCACGACAGCAGCAATATTTCATTTTAATTTATTTGAGAGAATGAGACCGCAGCCTGAAAAAATGGGACAATCACGTTTCCTTGTCAGACAACTCAATTTGAAGTTTTAGCTGCCTGTGGACGACCAATCAGAGCTCTGTCCCTGCCTGATCTGTCATTTCATAGTTACAAGGAAGGTTGAAAGAAGTGGGAGGAAAAACTCAGAAGACACAGAATCGAGATGAGAGATTAGGGAAAGGAAGAGCTTATCTGGAGCTTTCAGAAGTTTTAAAATTCTTCCCTTGCCATAATGGAAGAGAAATGGAGGGGGAAAGGTTAGAGAAACAAATATTGCAGTTTGTCTCAACATTTATTTTGCAGTGTTTCTGGCAGAATTCTTGCAATGTTCTCTCTCTGGGGTCGTGAAGTTTCCTGCAACTACTATGCTCAGAGCTGTAGGAAATGTCAGGGGAGTATGAGCGTATGGAGGCCTTGCTCTTCTCAGCTATATTTTACATCAGAATGGAGAGCATTTTCCCACCTCTAGGGCTGCGTTCCCTCATGAGCAATGTTTCAAGGGCCACATGCCAGTGGTGGGGACAGAGGCAAAAGGGGGCTGATCAATTGATGTGAAATTGTACAATACCTTTTGATGATGGGGGACACGAGTGGCGCTGTGGGTTAAACCACAGAGCCTAGGACTTGCTGATCAGAAGGTCGGTGGTTCGAATCCCCGCAATGGGGTGAGCTCCTGTTGCTCGGTCCCTGCTCCTGCCAACCTAGCAGTTTGAAAGCACGTCAAAGTGCAAGTAGATAAATAGGTACCGCTTCTGCGGGAAGGTAAACGGCGTTTATCTGGCCACATGACCCGGAAGCTGTACGCCGGCTCTCTTGGCCAATAAAGCAAGATGAGCGCTGCAACCCCAGAGTCGGTCACGACTGGACCTAATGGTCAGGGGTCCCTTTACCTTTTTGATGATGATGAGGATGATGATGATGATGATGGACATAAGAAAAGCCTGGATCATGCCAATTACTCTCTCCTCCCTGTGTGCCTCCACATCCCAAAAATTGACTCAGGGGGTGTTGGATAATCCCCAGAATGGTCCATGGAAGGAGGAGAGGAGGGGTTGTTTCATCTGCAATGCTGGAACAGATGGAACATTTGTAATAATGCAGTGCTGAATTCCACCCTTAGTAGCTAAAAGCCACACTCAGGGATCATCTCCAATGTTTCAGCTGCACATTATTTCCAGGCCTCAGTAGGTACCAAGGATGCTTGTGAGACACTCATGTCACTTCCTATAGTTGCTACTTTTTCTCATCATGTCACTTCCTATAGTTGCTACTTTTTCTCATCTTCTGCAGCATAACAGCACATCATCTCCCACAATTCAGAAAGGAAAATAAAGCATTAAAAAACCCAAAACGTAACATAAAGTATTGTTATGAGTTTGGAGAGGGGGGTAAGCTGTATGGCTGAGCTCCCCTTCTAATTCCTGGCTACAGCAGGGATTAAATTGCTGGAATTCCTTGTCATCCTGGAAAAAAAGGGACAAGTGGGGGGGGGTGCCCCATAGTTCTCTCCTGGGCATATTGTTGCTCAACATCTTTATAAACAACTTGGAGGAAGGAATTGAGGGGATGCTCATCAAATTTGCAGATGTCACCAAACTGATAGGGGTAGAAGACAGAATCAGGATTCAAAATGACCTTAACAGATTGGAGAACTGGTCCAAGCTAACAAAATGAATTTCAATAGGGGCAAATGTAAGGTTCTGCACTTAGGCAGGAAGAACCAGATGCACAAATATAGGATGGGAGACACCTGGTTTACTAGTAGTACATGCAAAAGGGATCTAGGTGTCTTAGTGGACTATATTGCATCAACAGAGGTATAGTGTCCAGATCAAGGTAAGTAATTCTGCCTCGGTCAGACCATACCTGGAATACTGTGTCCAGTTCTGTGGGCCACTATTTAATAAGGATGTTGACAAGCTGGAACATGTGCAGAAGAGGGCAACCAAGATGCTCAAGGGTCTGAAAACTAGCCTTATGAGGAATGGTTGAGTTAGCTGGGTATACTTAGCCTGGAAAAGAGGAGACTGGGAGGAGATACGATATTCAAATATTCAAGATGGAGTAAGCTTGTTTTCTCCTGATCTGGAGGATAGGACTCAAACCAATAGCTTCAGGTTGCAAGAAATGATTCTGACAAAACAACAGGAAGAACTTTCTGTTCGACAGTGGAACAGACTCCCTCAGAAGGTGGTGGACTCTCCTTCCTTGAATGTTTTTAAGCCGAGGTTGGATGGCCATGCTTAAGTTGAGATTCCTGCATTGCAGGGGTTTGGACGTGATAACCCCCAGGGTCAACTCCACGATTCTATGATTCTATGAATAGCAATGCCAACCTGGTCATGGCCCATGGAAGATGGGTCCATAAGGGAACAAAGGAAGTGGTTCTGTGCCAGAGGACAAATGTATGGCATTCTCTCCCTCAACTGCCTGTTAGTTAGAAAGACAAAATGCCATAGTTGGGAACTGAGTCATGTGAGCTAGAAGTGGGATTCAAAAGAGGCAGGCTGAGAGAGAGCCTGGCCTGATTTCTGCTGGAATTCAAGGCTGTGGCTATGGGAGAAGCAGGACTGTCTTGCTGTGAATGCCTCCATCATAGCCTCAGGCTGCAGCTATGTGTAAACAAACCATATATCATAAAGACACCACAGTCTCTGCTGTGCCTCCCTCCGAAGGAAACACAAACCCTGGGAAAGTGATGAAACCCCTGGAATTTTGCACTGCTCAGAAACTGGGGTGATGTGGAACAGTATGATCTTCCGCATCCCTGGTGACTATATCCCCAAGCACCAAGTGCACCACTTTCCACGTCCACTTAGAAATATACTGCTGTTAACTGTTGCTCCTTCTGACACAGCCTTCCTCTCAATTTCTTCTTGGCAGTGGCCCGAACAGCATTCGATACCAATCTCCCTGCAAGGGATGAGTCAGAATTACATAAATTATAGCATCTTGCCAGGTGAAAGAAAACTTCCCCTCCTCTTCACTCTTTGTGCGAAGCTGCAACAGCACCTGCCTTCCACTTCTGGTGATGATGTATGCCGAAATTTCCCCCCAATTTAATTATTTCCAGAAAGGAGAAGGGAAATACCCCATGGACCAGAGCTTTTTTGAAACAATGCTGGGATCTTTCAGTCACTGAGCTTCTGCAGCTTCTAGAAAAACTAACCCCCCAAAATGAAGACTTAATGCCCCACAGTAAATCAGCAAATCTATTAATTTAAAGAATGAATAGAAAAGTCTTTTGTTAGTTTAACTCAGCAAGGAATTGCTTCTGCAGGCCAGCAGAAAAGAAGAGACGTGGGAGACTTCTGAATGGCTCTCCTGATATATATATACACGGGAAGACACCCGAGGACACCAAAACCTGCATTCCTGTACCCGTGAAAATCTACGAAAGCAAATATATATATATATATATATATAGCAGCTGGAGGGGGCCTTGAACTCTGATTGGCACACTGGAGCTGAGAGGGTGGGACACTCTTCTCCCGCAAGCTGTTTCCTGACCTAAATCACCCCTTGAAGCTGCTTTGCAGTGGGGAAAAGGCTTCTGAATTGTAGCTGATTTTTCTCCCCACTTTAGGGGCTAATGGTAGCTCTCTCTTTTTTGGTGCTGTTGGTGCTAATTAAGATCAAGGAAACAGCGCCTGGAGAAAAAGCTGCAGGATTTCAGCTTCAAGAGTGGCAAATGTTTAAAAAGGAAGCAAAAATAAATGGTGTGAACATTTTATCACGGATCTATCACATTGTATCTGTTAATAGGACTCATCCGTACTGTTGTTCAATGCAGAGAGTAAGCGTCCAGGACTTCCATTAATTGTCTTCATATTACATTGTCCTCCAAATTACTGTCCTTGGAGGTTTTTAAGCAGAGGTTTGCCATCTGTCATGGATGCTTTAGCTGAGATTCCTGCATTGCAGCGGGTTGGACTAGATGGTTCTCAGGATCCTGTCCAACCCTACTATCACAATAATTCTGTGATTATTATGCCAGGGATACTCTGCAAAGGAGAGGGTATGAGTTTGAGGGAGGGAAGAATGTGGGAAAGCAGTGATTTGAAGGATAAGTGTCATAAGGACAATGGAGAAATGGAAGTACTGAAAGTTTTTGATCCACATTAAAAAACAGCCTGGATGAGCCCTTAGTCTCTGATCCCCCTTTTGCCTGGTCCAAAATTTTTATACATCACCTGGGAAGACAGGCAAACTAGTGCCAGTGTACTGGAAGAAGCAAAGATCACCCGTGTCAAAGCAATGATTCTTCAACATCAACTTCATTGGACTGGTCATATTGTTTGGATGCTTATCATCTTCCAAAGCAACTGCTCTATTCCAAACTTAAAAATGGGAAGTGTAATGCTGGTGGTCAACAATTTAGGTTCAAAACTCTCCCAAGGCAAATATTTTTTAAAATGTAGTATAAACACTGACAACTGGGAAACACTGGCCTGCGAGTGCTCCAGTTGGAGAACAGCCTTTACCAAAGGTGTCATGAGCTTTGAAGATGCTTGAACTCAGGATGAAAGGGAGAAACAGTCTAAGAAGAAGTCATGCTTGGCAAACCCTCACCATGATCAACTCCTGCAGGGAAACCTATGTCTCCACCGTGGAAGAATGTGTGGATCCAGAATTGGCCTCCAAAGTCACTTAATGTGTCAGTGGTGAGAATGCTGAACTGGAGGGACCTGTGGTCTAACTTGAGACAAGGCAAATTATATAGTTTCTTTAGAAATGCTGCACAGTTTTGACACTCACAGGCTAGCATTTCCTTGGAAGTAAGGCCCACTGATTTCCGCTGAGCTTCAATTTGACTAGGTCCACTTAGGACTGCAGCCTTTGGCCCGGAGGAGCAGCAGCAGCAGCAAGGCTCCACATTAAGCTTTCAGTGCTATTGCACCCACAGGTCCCCATACTTGCACGAGTGTGTATGATCACTGCAATGCTTGCTGTTACCAAACACCCACAGGAAACATGTTTGATCACTCAAGCAATTAAAAACAACCTGCCTGCCAGCCACCGCCCACCACAATCCATGCATGTGGGTAGCAAATGATTCTTGAAACATTATTTTATTTTTTAGTTTCTCTATCGCCCACATTCTACAAGAATGAATCCACATCGAGTTTTGCAGGATGGGAGCCCAAATAGATGATTAATCTGTTTAGCGTCTTCTCGTGCTTCCTTCCCTTGCGAGGATAAATCTGTAAACATGTCTCCTTAATCTTACAGGATTGAAATGTGCACATTTCCCCAAACTGAAAAGCCTAAGCCCAGGGATGCCCATTGGGAGCTTGGGGTGAAATATTCGAAATAACATCAGCCATGAATTGGATGGATGGGAGATAGAGCAGAACATTGCCATCAGTCCTCCACCTCCCCTCCAGTCAACAGAAGGGAGGGTTGATCAAGACCAGCTCAAGACATTTGGCAGCCTGAGACAAAGGACAGGATGGCATCCCACCCCATTCTGTTTAGAAGCACTTTATTCATATTTCAACATTAGCATCTTCCACTGAACCAGAGGGCAACTGAGCATGTGGCACATACAGCTCTGATCTTCAGCAAAGGGGAATGGCAGGGAGGGAGAGGACTGCTACCATTGCCTCCCAGCAGCAACTGCCACCTGAGGCAAATGCCTCATTTTGTTTAATGGAAGGGCCGGCTCTGGGATAAGGCAGAATCTGATTGAGGCCAATGGAGCCTTAGGTTAAAGATGCAGCTGCTCTTGGGTGACGATGGTGCATACTTCTTCCACTGGTCTCTTCACCTATATTCTTCTTTAGTTGCTTGCAGAAAGTAAGACTATATTTCTTTCCCACAGAGAAGAAGAGAGTGAGTGGACCAGCTGAGGTGCAGGACAGGAGGTTAAAAAAGCTGTATCATAGAAAACTGTCACATACAGAGTTGGACTAGTGGTCCAGGAAGGTCAATATGACTGGAAAGAGATCTGCAGGGTGATGAACAGGAGTTTTTCTCCCAGTCCTACCTGGAGATGCCAGGGATTGAATCAGAGGCCTTCTGCATGGGAAAAAAAACTCTTTCACTGAGTTACCTCCCCTCTCCCATCCTCTCACACTGTCTTAAGGTGTTTAAAGCTATGTATGCAGTCCCTGGGTATGTAGTCTCCTGCGGGACGCGGGTGGCGCTGTGGTCTAAACCACTGAGCATCTTGGACTTGCCGATTGGAAGGTTGGCAGTTCAAATCCCTGCAACAGGCTGAGCTCCTGTTGCTCTGTCCCAGTTCAAAAGCATGCCAGTGCAAATAGATAAATAGGTACCACTGCGGCGGGAAAGTAAATGGAGTTTCTGTGCGCTCTGGTTTCCATCACGGTCTTCCGTTGCACCAGAAGTGGTTTAGTCATGCTGGCCACATGACCTAGAAAGCTGTCTGTGGACAAACGCTGGCTCCGTTGGCCTGAAAGCGAAATGAGCGCCACAACCCCATAGTCACGTTTGACTGGGCTCAACTGTTCAGAGGTCCATTACCTTTACTTTTTTTTACCTTTAGCCTCTTGCTACACAATCTGGCAACCTAACTAGGGGGGAGAGAGAGAGAGAGATTCATTTCCAAGATTTATATACTGCTTGGTTGTAGCAAACCCTCAAAGCTGTTTACAAAAAATAAAAATAAAATAAAGCAATAAAATGACCAGTAAAAAAAGAAGTTACAAAATACTGTTGAAAGCATTCAAAACGTATCAAAATAATAAAAATATATGCTAAAAAAACAGATTTAAAGCACAGGCCAACATTCTATCTATCTGGCTAAGGTAAAGGTAAAGGGAGCCCTGAGCATTAGGTCCAGTCGTGACCGACTCTGGGGTTGTGGCGCTCATCTCACTTTATGGGCTGAGGGAGCCGGCGTACAGCTTCCGGGTCATGTGGCCAGCATGACTAAGCCGCTTCTGGCAAACCAGAGCAGCGCACAGAAACGCCGTTTACCTTCCCGCCGGAGCGGTACCTATTTATCTATTTGCACTTTGATGTGCTTTCGAACTGCTAGGTTGGCAGGAGCAGGAAGCTCACCCCGTCACGGGGATTCGAACCGCCGACCTTCTGATCGGCAAGTCCTAGGCTCTGTGGCTTAACCCACAGCGCCACCCGCATCCCTATCTAGCTAGGCTTGCCTAAACAAACAAACAAACAAAAGTTTTTAGCAGGCATGGAAAGAGTACAGTGAAGGTGTCTGTCTGATGTCAAGAGGCAGGGAGTTCCAAAGGCTGAATGCTGCCACACCGAAAGATTGATTTATTACAAATGCTGTGCAGGTATCGTGCAGCACCTGTAGCAATGCCAGTACCACAGTTTCAAAGCTGAGAAAGCTCAATTGGTAGAGCATGAGACTCTTCATGTCAGGGTAATGGGTTCAAGCCGCACGTTCGACAACCTATTCCTGCATTGCAGGGGGTTGGACTAGATGACCCTCATGATCCTCTCTAATGCTACAATTCTATGATTCTATGGAAGAAGCTGAGTGGGCATGTATGGGGTAAAGCAATCTTGCAGGTAAACTGGTCCCAAGTGATTAAGGGTAACACCTTGAACCTAGTCTGGTAGCAAATCAGCAACCAGTGTAGTTCTTTGAGAAGACGTTTACTATGCTGATAGGGATCTCACTCCTGTTAGCAATTGTGCTGCAGGATTCTGCACTAATAGATCCAAATCAGATGCAATAGATAGATGATTAGATAGATAGATGATGATAGATAGATATAGATAGATAGATAGATAGATAGATAGATAGATAGATAGATAGATAGATAGATAGATATAGATAGAGATTAGATAGATAGATAGATAGATAGATAGATAGATAGATAGATAGATAGATGATAGATAGAGATAGATAGATAGATAGATATAGATAGATAGATAGATATAGATAGATAGATGATAGATGATAGATGATAGATAGATAGATGATAGATATAGAGTGGGTTTTTTTCTAGAAAAAATAAAAATGTTTAGAGGTACTCTCATTTTACTACTCATCTTGAAATACTGCCCCTCAATGAGGCAAAACTTAGATTCACAAAACATTTAGCGGTATGTGTACCCCTGCATCCCTCCAGAAAAAAAAGCACTCTATAGATAGATACGATAGATAGATGATAGATAGACAGACAGACAGATAGATAGGGCTAGATAAAGTCTGCAACAAGCAATACGTAAAAGAATCCTTCCTTCCTTCTCTAACCCATTCTGAAATCCCAGAAAAATTGGCTCTTTCAGTTAAAGGTGACCCCAGACAGTTTTAACCCACATGATGATTATTTGCTCAGCAGTTCACCAAAGGTCTGTCTGAATGTGGCGGCATTACAGAGGGTCATATTTTCCCACAGATGAACTGCTCCCAAACAATTCTCCAATTTATTGGGCAGAAATAAGCTCTCCATCAGTACCAAGCACATGGGCTCTTCTTCTCCCCCCCCTTTTTTCTTATTATGTTTTTCCCATTTTCCATCTGTGTTTTTTCTCGTCGGCGTTGCAAGATTAAAAAAAAACATACCACCACACTACTTTGAGTGATGGAATTCCCCTCACATTCTCCTTCAGTTGTATTTAACAGAAGCGATGAAGATCTCGGTTCACACAGAAATGTTTATCTTCATCTATATTGTTGACAGACTATCCAAATACATTTTTTTTTCTTTTTATGAGAGCAAACATAAAATACCTCAGGCCACAGGGAAAATACTGGTTGCTGTAAGATCAGTGTTTTCTCTCTCACTCTCGTAGGAATATAGGAAGCTTACCCTCAGCATCTCCAGGTACAGCTGGGAGGGACCCCTGCCTGAAAGTCTAGACAGCTGCTGCCAGCCAGTGTAGACAACACTGACCTATGTTCATCTCCCATAGGAACATAGGAAACTGCCTTTTGTCAGAAAGACAAGTGCCACACCACTTCTGTAGGAATGTTAAGGATAGTGGGAAAGGATATATTGAATTAGTATCATCCATAATAATAATAATAATAATAATAATAATAATAATAATAATAATTTATTTGTACCCCGCCCATCTGGTTGGGTTTCCCCAGCCACTCTGGGCGGCTTCCACAGAGACCAAAAATACACTAAAATGTCACACATTAAAAACTTCCCTGAGCAGGGCTGCCTTAAGATGTCTTCTGAATGTCAGGTAGTTGTTTATCCCTTTGACATCTGATGGGAGGGCGTTCCACAGGGCGGGCGTCACTACCGAGAAGGCCCTCTGCCTGGTTCCCTGTAGCTTTGCTTCTCGCAATTGAGGGAACCACCAGAAGGCCCTTGGCGCTGGACCTCAGCGTCCAGGCAGAACGATGGGGGTGGAAACGCTTCTTCAGGTATACTGGGCCGAGGCCGTTTAAGGCTTTAAAGGTCAACACCAACACTTTGAATTGTGCTCGGAAACGTATTGGGAGCCAATGTAGGTCTTTCAAGACCGGTGTTATGTGGTCTTGGCAGCCGCCCCCAGTCACCAGTCTAGCTGCCGCATTCTGGATTAGTTGTAGTTTCCGGGTCACCTTCAAAGGTAGCCCCACGTAGAGCGCATTGCAGTAGTCCAAGAGGGAGATAACAAGAGCATGCACCACTCTGGCGAGACAGTCCATGGGCAGGTAGGGTCTCAGTCTGCGTACCAGGTGGAGTTGATAGACAGCTGCCCTGGATACAGAATTGACCTGCGCCTCCATGGACAGCTGTGAGTCCAAAATGACTCCCAGGCTGCGCACCTGGTCCTAGTGATGCAGCAGAGCAAATTCCCCTCAATATAGCTGGGAGTTTGCAGATTCATTTAAATCTCTTAGTTAAGATTATTTCCTGGTGTCCCTCCTAAAAGAATACACAAGAGTCTTTCTGAGTAAAGTAACAAAAGGTTTACTCACATTTTAGTTCACGGTATCATCCCTGAAAGGCAGGCTTTTCTTAGTAGTTACACAATAAACTGTGAGTTCATCTCATAGGGCGACTGAAGTCATGTGCTGCTGGCTGAGAGCCAGCAGACAGCAAAAATTACATTAATACAACAAAATGGCTGCAGGAGAGCAGCATGGCAGCAAAATATAGAACAAGACAATAGTAAAAAGACAAAACTAGACACTGAGAAAATGGCTGCATGACTTGGCTCTTTTATGGAGTCAGCCAGAGCCACGCCCATCTCCCAGGTCACATGCTGGGGGAGGAAGCTCCAGACCAGAGGAACAGGATGTTCCCCCTGGGGAAATAAGGAATGTTGCATTTGACTGCACCAATGAATTACAACTTCACCAAAAGAAATTCACCAAAAGAACACAGCACGCACTTCATATTCTTGAGAAAACCCTGTAATCCCATTTTTTTTAAAAAAATATTATTCTTTGGTAGATTTACAGAAAGAAAAGCACGCCTCGTAAATAAATTGGAAAGTGGCAAGGTTAGACACAGATGCACAAAGCATTAAAAAAATAAAACAATAAAGACTATTTGCGGTCTGTTCCATTCCCTCTTTCTTCCCGCCCAGGGCAGCCCTGCCCTCTGCCCGCACTTTAGAGCCAGTGCATTGTGTGAGGCTGTGTCAGGAGTCCAGGTTCCAGCTTGATAACACAGTAAGCCTAGGTAATGTAAAAGAAAGATTTATTGCAAAAACAAACAGATAGCTCCGGACAGCTCCAACAAAACCTCCAGCATCATTACTCAAGATGACCCTTCTGAAGACTGCTTCCAGCAGTGACAGAAGATACTGAACTTATGACACTTATGTCTCTTGTTTTGCTTCCTATCTGGCAGCCCTCCCATTTGCCGACTCTTCGGACTTAGTGGATCAGCTCCAATCTCTTCCTGTGACTAGAGGCTGTCTCTGAGTCTGTTTGCGCCTTTTTGTGCTTCCTGCGAGCTTTGGATGTGCTCTAGCCTGCTCTCAGCTACTGCCTTATCAACCTGCCAGTCAAGGTCAGGAAGAGCCGAAGTCTGCAGCTGTCCTGTCCTCTCCCCTGTCTGACCAACATCTAAGCCTCTCTGTTCCTGGCTGCTTTCTGCAGCGGGCTGTAAACCTTCGCTTGGAGCTGGGACATTCCTAACAGGCTGGGCCTTGGCAGTGGCAGCTTCTCCTCTTCCTCGCCTGCTCTCCAGCAGCTGCTACCACCTGCCCAAAGGAGGAGGCCAGCAGCTGCAGCCAGGGAGAGGCCATGGAGAGGCAACAGGGTGCTCCATGGCAGCCACTGCTGCCACTGCTCAGGACATCCCCCGGCTCATCCTCCCTGTGAGAAATGATAATGCTGCTTTTTCACATAAGCCATATTGCTGCAACTTGCTAGACCACCTCGGACAGCCTAGACTTGCTTACACCCATAGTTAGAACAGCTTGTAGTTAGGATGCTCGTAAATAGGACAGCTTGGCGACTGGAATATGGTTTATTCGTAGGCTTAAGCAGTTTTAGCACTTGATTACACTTGGAATTGGGACAACTAGTGGCCAGGATATGGCTCTGTCACTTGCGCCAGTATGCATGGGAACATAGACCGAATAAGGTAAACAAGAGGGGTGGGCGTCGAAAATTGGGGTAATGGGAGATTTAAACAGGGGCGGGAATGTTAGTAGGGCAATTAGGAGGTCGTGATAGGCTATAAACCTTGTAGTACCCAGCCAATGGGAGGGAACCTGCTCTTTGGGTGTGGGGAATATAAGCTTATGCTTTGTCAATTTTGGGTGTGCCTACTTTGGACCCACGCTCTTGCAAGACAATCAATAAACTCTTTGCAGCTTCACCAATTTTGTTCAGCTTTAATCTGAAGGTCTCAAGACCCACTTCTAACATTCCTCCCCAAGCTTGGTGAAGGCAGCACTGGTGGGGAAAACAGGGACATTCCAGGAACAAAGCAAGGATGGCTTTCGTAATTTCAGGGAAATAGGGACACTTGGATGGACGTGGGTGGCGCTGTGGTCTAAACCACTGAGTGTCTTGGGCTTGCCGATCAGAAGGTCAGCAGTTAGATTCCCCATGACAGGGTGAGCTCCTGTTGCTTGGTCACTGCTCCTGCCAACCTAGCAGTTTGAAAGCACACCAAAAAGTGCAAGTAGATTAATAGGTACCACTCCGACGGGTAGGTAAACAGTGTTTCCGTGCTCTGCTCTAGTTTCAGTGTTCCGTTGTGCCAGAAGCGGCTTAGTCATGCTGGCCACATGACCTGGAATAACTGTCTGCAGAGCGGACAAATGACGGCTCCCTCGGCCTGTAAAGCGAGATGAGCACTGCAATCCCAGAGTCGTCTGCAACTGGACTTAACTGTCAGGGGTCTTTTACCTTTAGAGAAACTTGGAGGGTATGACATCTATAGAGGTTTGTGCCTGGGAGGCTGTGAGATCATTAGGCCCAGAGTGCACAGTTACCGAACTGCTTCCAAGGTGGCAATCGAGCAGCCCATAATTTTTGGCAACCAGATGTCGCATCTTTCATAGATCTGCCCACTTGTCTCCCAGTAGGCTGTGCCCTTTCTTTATTGGAAAGGATGTGGGGAGTGAGAGGGCAACACACGCTCAAGGTTACTGCTACAACCAGGATCCGAGCGGCAGGGAATAATAATAAAAAAAGAATTTTGTGTCTCTGAGTCAAAGAGACTCGGAACGGAGCTGAAAATAAATCGCAAACAAGAACAGCATATACCATCCGCATGGTAATGAGTCATCTCATTTCCCTTCAAACACATTCACTTAAAGATGAGAAAAAGGAGCTTTAAAACCTATACATCCCATCCTCCAGAGATTAATTAATGCTCAAGCATCTAAGATCAGCTCCTTGACTATTCCACGGAACACCTGTTGTTGCTAAGGTGAGCTGTTCCTACATGTATTAGCTCATAAGATGCATGAACAGGAGCTCATCTGCCCTATTTTATCCTAACCCCGTTTTATGAGGAGTGTGCCTGTGTGTGCATCCATGTGCACACAGCTCTTCTGTGAATGCTGATGTATCTTCCGTCTATGGTGAATGATACCTGGTATATAGTCCAGTGGGAAAACTCTGGCCTACAAGGCTAATGAGGCCTGTCAGGGGTCCTAAATAGCCCCATAAGGTCATTATTGTCATCATCAACAACATCATTTATTTATTTATTTATTTATTTATTTATTTATTTATTTATACCCCACCCTTTTCACTGAGAGGGACTCAAGACAGCTTAGAGATAAAAATTAGGTTCCCATCTATCTTATAACCATTCAGGCAACTCAGGTGGTCAGAAAGGCCCAACAGAGACTCCATTTTCTCAGGGTCTTGCAAAAGAATTATGTTAAACAACAACTGATGAACTCCTTTTACCGGTCCATAATAGAAAGTGTCCTTTCATATTGTATGACAGAGTGGTATGCTGACTTGACAGCCACGGACAGAAAGTCTCTACAGAGGGTGATGAATTCAGCACATGATATCACGGGCTGTCCCTTGAGGCTGCTGGATGACATCACAAGGGATCGTTGCCTTAGGAGAGCGAGAAAGATTCCTGGGGGTGACTCACACCCCGGCCATCACCTCTTTAATCTTCTACCCTCGGGCAGGAGCTATAGAAATATGGTCAGCCATAAGGTAAAGTAAAGGTACCCCTGCCCGTACGGGCCAGTCTTGACAGACTCTGGGGTTGTGCGCCCATCTCACTCAAGAGGCCGGGGGCCAGCGCTGTCCAGAGACACTTCCGGGTCACGTGGCCAGCGTGACATCGCTGCTCTGGTGAGCCAGAGCCGCACACGGAAACGCCGTTTACCTTCCCGCTGGTAAGCGGTCCCTATTTATCTACTTGCACCCGGAGGTGCTTTCGAACTGCTAGGTTGGCAGGCGCTGGGACCGAGCAGCGGGAGCGCACCCCGCCGCAGGGATTCGAACCGCCGACCTTTCGATTGGCAAGTCCTAGGCACTGAGGCTTTAACCCACAGCGCCACCTGCGTCCCTATGGTAAGCCATACCAACAGGCTAAAGAATAGCTTCTATCCGTGGGTTGTTATGCTGTTGAACGGAAAATAACACAGCGAAATTGGCTTGCGAGGTGGTGTGTTGTTCGATAAGCACACAGAGTGCAACAAGACTGAGTGTTTGGGGGGGGAAGGCTCATTTAATTTCATTGTGCACAGGTTGTACAATGACAATAAAGGTATATTATTATTATTATTATTATTATTATTATTATTATTATTGGACAGGGAATCTCTTGATGCTTCCACACGGAAGGTAGGATGTAAATGAAATGAAATAGCTAACTGATGAATAAAAGCTTCAGTTCCTAGCAATTCTTACATTTACTAAATGTCAGTGGCCTCAGTGGGTCTGATTTCTCAGCACACATATTTAGGATCAGGCCGCCAGTCCTATTAAGCAGCTGAGCACCCTTTAGCTCTTCCCTTTCAAGAATCCCCAATGAAGACATGAGCACTGGAAGCCATTTCTGAGATAGAAATCTTATCGGCCCGTCAAACGGAGAGCGGCACTGCGGATTCTTAGCAGGCCACCTCCTCATTCCTTGTGTATGCTGCCTGCGGAGAGGAAATAAATATCCCCTATGTAGAAGTCGCTATACATTTAATTGTGCCCGGACTGAAGGCTGTTAATTCATTCACTCTCAGAACGCTAACTCAGGCTTATTAAAGAAGTGTCAAAGAGTGGCTTTTGAATTACCTACTACTGAAATATGCTGAAAGGGCTGACTTGCACTTTCCCGACAAAAGCTCGCCGTCTAGCCTTGTCACACATTCATTTACGATCCCGTGAGCTACGTAGGAATTCTATGGAACGGGCCATCCGCTATTTTCTCTCGCTCTTTTTCCTCCACCCTCAGTCTGAAGATTACACTTAATTTAAAAGGGAGCCCGAGTTTTATGGCAGAGAGAATATTCATTTGCTTGTATCATGGCATTTATTCTTCAGTGTATGCTAATTATGGCTATTAATATTATTCATATCCACTTAGTCATTAGACACATATTGTTTCCAAGGCGGTGGAAGAAATAGTACCTCTGCACTCAGCAGAAAGCATCTGGAGTCTTATGTTCGTTCATGGGCACCACGGTTCACAAAGGATTTTGTTGTTGTTGTTTAGTCGCTTAGTCGTGTCCGACTCTTCGTGACCCCATGGACCAGAGCATGCCAGGCACTCCTGTCTTCCACTGCCTCCCGCAGTTTAGCCAAGCTCATGCTGGTAGCTTCGAGAACACTATCCAACCATCTTGTCCTCTGTCGTCCCCTTCTCCTTGTGCCCTCAATCTTTCCCAACATCAGGGTCTTTTCCAGGGAGTCTTCTCTTCTCATGAGGTGGCCAAAGTATTGGAGCCTCAGCTTCACGATGTGTCCTTCCAGTGAGCACTAAGGGCTGATTTCCTTAAGAATGGATAGGTTTGATCTTCTTGCAGTCCATGGGACTCAAGAGTCTCCTCCAGCACCATAATTCAAAAGTATCAATTCTTCGGTGATCAGCCTTCTTTATAGTCCAGCTCTCACTTCCATACATCACTACTGGGAAAACCATAGCTTTTACTATACGGACCTTTGTTGGCAAGGTGATGTCTCTGCTTTTTAAGATGCTGTCTAGGTTTGTCATTGCCTTTCTCCCAAGAAGGAGTCGTCTTTTAATTTTGTGGCTGCTGTCACCATCTGCAGTGATCATGGAGCCCAAGAAAGTAAAATCTCTCACTGCCTCCATTTCTTCCCCTTCTATTTGCCAGAAGGTGATGGGCCCAGTGGCCATGATCTTCGGGGTTTTTTTGATGTTGAGCTTCAAACCATATTTTGCGCTCTCCTCTTTCACCCTCAATAAAAGGTTATTTAATTCCTCCTCACTTTCTGCCATCAAGGTTGTGTCATCTGCATATCTGAGGTTGTTGATATTTCTTCCGGCAATCTTAATTGCGGCTAGGGATTCATCCAGCCCAGCCTTTTGCATGATGAATTCTGCATATAAGTTAAATAAGCAGGGAGACAATATACAGCCTTGTCATACTCTTTTCCCAATTTTGAACCAATCAGTTGTTCCATATCCAGTTCTAAATGTAGCTTCTTGTCCCACATAGAGATTTCTCAGGAGACAGATGAGGTGATCAGGTACTCCCATTTCTTTAAGAACTTGCCATAGTTTGCTGTGGTCGACACAGTCAAAAGCTTTTGCATAGTCAATGAAGCAGAAGTAGATGTCTTTCTGGAACTCTCTAGCTTTCTCCATACTCCAGCGCATGTTTGCAATTTGGTCTCTGGTTCCTCTGCCTCTTCTAAATCCAGCTTGCGCTTCTGGGAGTTCTCGGTCCACATACTGCTTGAGCCTACCTTGTAGAATTTTAAGCATAACCTTGCTAGCGTGTGAAATGAGTGCAATTATGTGGTAGTTGGAGCATTCTTTCTCGCTGCCCTTCTTTGGGATTGGGATGTAGACTGATCTTCTCCAATCCTCTGGCCACTGCTGAGTTTTCCAAACTTGCTGACATTGAGTACAGCACCTTAACAGCATCATCTTTTAAAAATTTAAATAGTTCAGCTGGAATACCATCGCTTCCACTGGCCTTGTTATTTACAGTGCTTTCTAAGGCCCATTTGACTTCACTCTCCCACAAAGGATTTAGGACGGGTCAAATACCTTGATGAGATAGAGATAGAGCTAGCCAGGGTCTCCTCTCAGGTTGGCATGCCTATTGTTGTCGTTGTTGCCTCAACTCTCTAGAGAAGGCAGGTCCTTGCCCCAAAGACCTCCAAAGTAGATGAGTTATTATTAGATTAGCTTTTTAATGGTGCATGCTCTGGTTATCTCCTGTTTGGACTACTGCAATGCACTCTACGTGGGACTACCTTTGAAGGTGACCCAGAAACTACAACTAATCCAGAATACGGCAGCTAGACTGGTGACTGCGAGTGGCCGCCGAGACCATATAACACCGGTCCTGAAAGACCTCCATTGGCTCCCAGTACGTTTCCGAGCGGGACGCAGGTGGCGCTGTGGGTTAAAGCCTCAGTGCCTAGGACTTGCCGATCGAAAGGTCGGCGGTTCGAATCCCTGCGGCGGGGTGCGCTCTCGCTGCTCGGTCCCAGCGCCTGCCAACCTAGCAGTTCGAAAGCACCCCCGGGTGCAAGTAGATAAATAGGGACCGCTTACCAGCGGGAAGGTAAACGGCGTTTCCGTATGCGGCTCTGGCTCGCCAGAGCAGCGATGTCACGCTGGCCACGTGACCCGGAAGTGTCTCCGGACAGCGCTGGCCCCTGGCCTCTTGAGTGAGATGGGCGCACAACCCCAGAGTCTGTCAAGACTGGCCCGTACGGGCAGGGGTACCTTTACCTTTACCTTTACCTTTTACGTTTCCGAGCACAATTCAAATTGTTGGTGCTGGCCTTTAAAGCCCTAAACGGCCTCAATTCTATATACCTGAAGTAGCATCTCCACCCCCATCGTTCACCCTAGACGCTGAGATCCAGCGCTGAGGGCCTTCTGGCGGTTCCCTCCCTGTGAGAAGTGAGGTTACAGGGAACCAGGCAGGGGGCCTTCTTGGTAGTGGCGCCTGCCCTGTGGAACGCCCTCCCAGCAGATGTCAAGGAAATAAACAGCTATCTGACTTTTAGAAGACATTTGAAGACAGCCCTGTTTAGGGAAGCTTTTAATATTTGATGAATTATTGTATTTGCTTCCAGCAAAATATTATTGTCATGGTAAGAAATTATTATTATTATTATTATTATTATTATTATTATTATTATTATTTCTTACCTGACAATATTAAAATATCCACAATACCCCTTCTCTACATTTGCCCCCACCATTTGTAAAAATGCATAAACATAAACCGTTCCAAAGTAGTGTTCAAAATGAAAGGATCTAATAAATAGCATGGGGTCACAGAATCATAGAGTTGCAAAGAACCCTGAGGATCATCTAGTCCAACCCCCTGAAATGCAGAAATATGCAGCTGCCCCACATGGGAATCAAACCCGCAATCTTGGCATTATCAGCACCACACTCTAACCAACAGAACTAGACACTCCTCAAGTGTCCTCATATAATTGGGTCATCCCAAATTGACAGAAGCTGCCTCCATTTCTGGTCACAATTCAGGATGCCCTGATTTTCCAGAAGCAGCACAGGCTTGACTTGAGCAAGCTTCCAGAAGTTACTCTAGGCTGTGAGATATCTCCAGCCTTTCTGGGCAGAAGACCTCAAGGGTAAGAGAGGGGAGGGGAGGGGGGACAAGCGAGCGAGTGGTTTGCAGCAGTGGCCGGGTGATGAAGGGGTCAATGGCAGGGAGAGGACGAGCAGAAGGGATTGGGGGGGGGGTTTGCCCCAAATTTCCAACACAAAATGTTGGAGGGTATGAAGCTATCCAGCTTGTAACATAAAATCAATACAGTGATACCTCGGGTTAAGAACTTAATTCGTTCCGGAGGTCCCTTCTTAACCTGAAACTGTTCTTAATCTGAAGCACCACTTTAGCGAATAGGGCCTCCCGCTGCTGCCGTGCCTCCAGAGCACGATTTCTGTTCTCATCCTGAAGCAAAATTCTTAACCTGAAGTACTGTTTCTGGGTTAGTGGAGTCTGTAACCTGAAACGTCTGTAACCTGAGGTACCACTGTATTATATTTTTTTTTTAAAAAAAGAAGAAAACAATATAAAAAAAAATTAACAATTTCAACATAACAAAATATCCGAACATCTCATATTCATTATTCCCCCCCATTCCCACCTCCCCATCAAACTCTCCCCCTCCCCCCAAGACTTCCCTCAGCTCCCCTCTCTCAATTTTCAACTCATATTGTTCTCTGCATGCTGTAAAATTGTATAAATCCTTATATTATCTATCTAATATGTTATCAATAAATTTGCGTATGTTTATTCAAAACCTACTAAGGAGTCCAATTCGTTTTGTTGTCTTTTTAAGTAATATGTGAAAAGTTCCCGTTCTTCTTTAAAGTCACAGTTGTCCTTGTCTCGCAGTTTGTACGTCAATTTAACCAGTTCTGCATAGTTCATCAATTTCTCTTGCCACTGTTCTTTTGTCGGGGTTTCCTCATTCTTTCATCCTTGTGCTATCAAGACTCTTGCCGCTGTTGTTGCATACATAAATAAGTTCTTTGTTTTCCTTGGCAGGTCTTGTCCTACAATCCCTAACAAAAATGCTTCTGGTTTTTAACAATGGGTTGTGTTCAACCCAGTGTTAAGCAAATTGTTTAGCCAGCACTCCCTTTCCCCATGTATCCACTAAATCTTTTCTGGGTCCCCCCCCCCCAACTATCCAGAGCAGATTGGGGATGGTGCAGAGCACACGGGCAGGAAACAAGGGAGAAAACCTTGCACTAGCACAAAAATGCCATTGAACACCACTGAGTGGTTTCACATGTTCACAGTGACCAACAGAATACTGGACCTATGATTAATCTGTGAAGGCCTAGGCGAAAAGGATAGTTTATAGCACGCACCAGGAACAAACAACGATTTGTGAGTATCTTATTTCCAGGGGAAGAAGGTTTCAAATCACAGGTTCTTGCAAACCCAGCTCTGGGTGGCTGCAAGTTGAATTACAGCAACAGGCGGAACCACCGAGAGGATCTCAGAAGAAGATTGCAGCAACTGGACAGGTGTGGAGGAGGGGAGGCAGTCTCTGGAGTCTTTGAGTGACAATCAAGGCCATTCACGGCATTGAATCAACCAATGCAGGTATGTAGGCCTTTGCTGACAGCAGGTTCACGCCCTCCAACATTGATTTCAGAGATGAATAATAATAATTTTATTATTTATACCCCACCCATCTGGCTGGGTGGAGGTGCCAAGTGTGTGAAGGAGCAGTTAGGCACCCATCAAGCTACTCCTCTATGTGTCTTGAAGGTTGTTTGAATGAACTGAGGAAAATGAAAGAGTCTTTCGCAGGAAATTTTGAGGGTAGCATTGGCGGAAGAATTTATGAACTCCTCTGCTAAGGGATTAAAAGGGCCAAAGACTGAAGTTAATAAAGGAAGAATTAGGTTCACTGGTACTCATAACAATTATAAAGACATTTCAGTAGAGATAATTTAATACCTTGGGATATTAACATTTACATATAATCAAGTAATTCAAATCAGTGACGACTGAGGGCAAAAAAATAATAATGTTAGGCGATTAGGGGTTGAGGTATATCCCTTGAGATTCTTAAGCAAACAATTCTGGCTGGATTAGAAAATGGGGAGGAGGAAAAGAAGAATTAGGGGTGTTACATTAAACCTAAAAGCATGCAAAGAAAAAAAGAAATGGTGGAAATGATTTTAATTACAAGAAATGGTGAAAATGATATATAATGAGCTGAAAAAGGTATTTAAGTATACCTTCACTAAGAAACCAGAGGCCTTCCTTTTGGGTATTGTCGGCCAGAAGGTGTTAAAGAAGGACCGAACATTTTTTATGTATGCAACAACGGCAGCAAGGATACTCATCGCTAAGCACTGGAAAACTAAAGATTTACCCACACTGGAAGAGTGGCAGATGCAACTGATAGACTATATGGAACTAGCCGAGATGACCGGCAGAATCCGAGACCTGGGAGAAGAGAAGGTTGAAGAAGATTGGAAGAAATTTAAGATTTATTTAAAAAAGCATTGTAATTTGGTTGAATGTTAAGATGGAGGCTAGATCATAAATAATTGGCCACCACTAAATTAGATGTAATTAGGATGATAAATGTGATTGAGGAAAAATCATAAACCTTTGGGAGAATTATTAGATTATATTCTAAATGAATGAGATACAATAATGTAAACAAGATGATAAATTGCGGGCAAGAATTGACAATGATGCAAGTGGGAGCGGGAGACGTGAGGGAGTCCAAAGAAGTTAAGAAACTATGTTATGATATATGTTACATTGATCATTATATTTGCATTTATGTTTAAAAAATCTTAATAAAAATATATTTTTAAAAAAATGGTGAAAATGATTTTAATTACACATCAGTTTTACACTCCTGAATTGCCATTTATGCGAAGTACTGGAAGATTTACACACACACACAAAAGTGTTTGTCTCAAATCGAGAAGGCCTTCTCAGCAGCGGTGCCCACCCTGTGGAACGCTTTCCCATGTCAAGGAATTAAACAACTATATGACTTTTAGAAGACATCTGAGGGCAACCCTGTATTGGGAAAATTTTAAATGTTTGATGTTTTATCATGTTTTTAATATTCTCTTGGGAGCCATCCAGAGTGGCTGGGGAAACCCAGCCTGATGGATAGGGTATAAATAAATTATTATTATTATTATTATTATTATTATTATTACATGCATGTACAGTAACTTTCATGGACACTTCTGAAATCCCAACACAGAGGTGGGATACTTCTGCTGCATAGGTCAATCTTGGCTTTCCAGGGGATCCACTTTGGTCCACAAGGCCATTTTTACCAGTCCATTCCCACCAATCAGCTGAGCTGACATCATTCATGACATCAACTGATGGCCTACCCTCCAACATTCTACTCAGGAAAATTGGGATGAGCGTCTTTCAATGCTGAGCTCTCATGCAAGTCAGTTGACTCACACGAGAGCACTGCATCAGCACCAACTGCAAGCTACTCCTTCCTGAGTTTGGTGGCAGCGTTGGAGGGGGAAACCAGGATTTTCCATGATCCAGTCCCGGGGAAATCGGGACGGTTGAGGGGTATGTGATGGGAGGGAAAATGGGGTTCAATTCTGCCTTCCTTTTCCCAGTAGTAGGGAACAGATGCTCACAGCCAAAGCAGCAGGATTGAACCCTGCCTGATCCAATGGTGATGGTAACTAGCCCTGCATGCTTGGGGATGCTGCCATATTTCCAGGTGGTGCTTCAAATGAATGTAGAGATAACTAACTGATTTCTGAAAAAAACCAAACCTTTACATTGTTACGAGCTTACTGAGTTATGGGGTTGAGCTGGATGACCTTTTAGGATCCTGACCATCTCTGGCATTTCCCCATTAATATGTGATTATTATTTTTAAGTCCTCGTGAAAATCAATTTCACTTTAGTGTGTTTTTCTCCTAACGTACACATTTTTGCAAAGTAATTTCACCTAATATAATGCAGTTTCTTGTGTGGATTTTTATCCTACTATATGCATTTTTGTACATATTGCTTGACCGGAGAACTGCTGTCAGGGGCTCAGGAGCAGAGGCACAGGAGAGCGAAGGGGAAGAATCGGAGGGCAGCGTAGGGGAGTATGACAGTGGCCCGAGAGATTCCATGAGCTTCTCCAGCGAATCAGAAGATTCCCAGAAGAGGGCGCCGATGGCCAGGGCAAGGGGGTTCCCAGGGGGGACGCACCAGAAGCAAGGGGCCAGCGGGGACTCCCAAAGCAGCAGCGAGAGATCAGGGCCAGCTCCCCCACCAGAGCGTAGTGGGGGGGGGGGAAGAGTCCCATGCATCAGGGCCAGCGTCTCCTCCAGCAGGGAGAGAAGATGAGTCAGGGCTGACCACGCCTCTGTTGGAGAGTGAGGGAACGGAGGGGAGGTCAGGCCCAGCTAGCCCCCCCGAAGGGGGAAGCAGTGACAGGAGCAGTGTAACGGTCAGGAGGAAGGTTGCCGGCTGGGCGCGGGCGCCAAGTTCAAATGTACAGGCGTGCGGCACAGCAGAAAACCCGGATTGGGAACCAGGTCCTAAAGCCCGCCGGAGGGAGGGGGAAGACTCAGAGGACTCAGCGTCAGAAGAGTCCAGAAAGGGCAAGACCCCAGCGGGCAGGCGGACCCAGAGGAGGAAAGAGCAGAGGAAGAGGTGGAGCAGGGCTAGAGTCTTAAACTGGTGCCTGGGGGGAGGAGATTCAGACGGAGCTTCAGCGGTCTAAAGTCCAAGACGTAGAGCTGCGCGCCACGGCTTTGAAATCGAAACCGAACTTCAATAAAGACTTTTGTATATAACAAGAACTGGCGTTGGTACTTTGTGAGCTGGGACCTAGGGCAGCTCTGACAACTGCGCTGCAAAATTTAGAGAATTGTGAATTACGAAGGATGGCTGTGTTTCAGTCCGTGCATTGTTTTGAAAATTGTGGAACTAGTAAGTTTGTCTTTAAATGCGACCGGAACTGAATTTTTCTCCCATGTCTATGTGCTTTATGTTTTTATCATGCTCTTTTGCTGTTGTTATTTTTTGAATATTGCATCTCAGCACTTACGACCACTATTTTATTTGTTCCATTTTTGAACACTGCTTAGAGGTTTTAAAAATATGTAGTGCTTTAGAAACACTTTGAAATTGCCAAATTAAATGAAATCAATCTACAAGGAAAGCCAGGCCTCTTATCTTTCTCTTCCCGTCATATCCATTCATTTCAGCGATTCTTGCACAGGAGAAAACGCTGTGTGAATTGTGTCTGCTATCTCCGTCTTTCAAAAGTAGGCAGTGACACTTTCTGATGGTACATTCAGTACACAAGTGACATTTCTAAACAGCTTGTTGTCTGGTGTCTCACTATCACATGGTTTTTAAAAAGGATGTAGGTGGAGGACCTGATCCCCACCCTTGTTCATTAGCACCTTGCCAAAATAAAGCTTCTAAAAACCACATATTGAAGTATAAAGAGAATTTAGAAGTGTTCGCATTTAGAAGAAGTAGAAAGCCCTCACCACTAGGAAGGGTTTGGAGCCCTCTGTCATTTGCAGAAAGCATTATAATAAATCAGTGCCTTTTGAGTCTCTGTTCATGCTCCAAGATAAGGCGAGACTTGCTCTTTGGTCTTTCTTCATGTGCTGAATAGGTGGAGGCAAGTCAGGGTCTTTGTCACCTTTTCTTGTTTTTTTGAATTTTTCCATTCTGACTCACTCTGCTCCTTAGCAGAGCACTTGGAATACAAAGCGGGCTGGAGGTAGCTGAATGGTGCTTCTGCTGACAGATGATTAGGGCCAGCAGTAATGTGAGTTGCAGTGTATATGCTGAATGGCCTTAGAATAATTCACCAATGGGGCATTGAATACCTCTGGGGCAATGGCTGAATGGGTGACCTTGGAAACCCAGCCACAGGGTGGTGCTGAGCTTGTTGACCTGTAGGGAATCGTGAGCACTTCAGCCAACAAGGAGAGAATATTGAAAAAACATTGTGTGTGTGTGTGTGTGTGTGTGTGTGTGTGTGTGTGTAAAAGATGTGCAGTTAGCAGCGGCTAGAAGAATTGTAGCTGAAAGTGGTCCAGTCCCAGAAAATCTGGGCAGTATTGTTTTTGTTTAGTCGTTTAGTCGTTTCCAACTCTTCATGACCCCATGGACCAGAGCACGCCAGGCACTCCTGTCTTCCACTGCCTCCCGCAGACTGGTCAAACTCATGCTGGTAGCTTTGAGAACACTGTCCAACCATCTCATCCTCTGTCATCCCCTCCTCCTTGTGCCCTCCATCTTTCCCAACATCAGGGTCTTTTCCAGGGAGTCTTCTCTTCTCATGAGGTGGCCAAAGTCTTGGAGCCTCAGCTTCAGGATCTGTCCTTCCAGTGAGCACTCAGGGCTGGTTTCCTTCAGAATGGAGAGGTTTGCAATGGATCTTCTTGCAGTCCATGGGACTCTCAAGTCTCCTCCTGCACCATAATTCAAAAGCATCAATTCTTCGGCGATGAGCCTTCTTTATGGTCCAGCTCTCACTTCCATACATCACTACTGGGAAAACCATTGCTTTAACTATAGGGATCTCTGGGCAGTATAGACTACTCTAAAGCTAGATCTGACAACCCCAAGCACTTCTCCTTGAAGGCAGTGGGAATTATAACTCTTTACTATTTTTATCCTGCTATTTTCCTGACAGGAACTCAAAACGGCTGACAGATGAAACAGCTAAAAACACATTGGGGGTATTTAAAAACAATTAAACATTAATAGAATGTGTGTGTGTGTGTGCGCGCGCGCATGTGCTCCCACACACAAATATATGCATATACCTATCCTATATATTTTGTTTTTTTAATATTCACACACACACAAATATATGATGTATTACAAACATATGGATATTAACAACAAAAACAGCCCCACACCTGTTTTCATTAAATCAGTCAACTCCCAAAAGCCTGTTGCAAAAAGACCATCTTAATCCTGCCAGCGGGAGGACAACAAGGAGGGAGCCAGGCTAGCTTCTCTGGGGAGGGATTTTAGGTGTCTGGGAGCAAGCAACACCGAGAGAAGGAGCTTCTAAAACTGCAGGAGAAAAACGTCAGCACAAATAGGCTGGATTTCCCCCCAGCTTACTTGACACAAGCCCGACCACAAACTCTGCGATTCCTTTCCATTTCAGTGACGGTAAGCAGTTTGCAAAGAGCTACGTGCATCCCATTAGTTTCAGTGTAAGCTTGCATGCAAGAAAGTCGCGATGGATGGTTCCTGAAGAAATGAGGGCCAGGCCCTCTCCAGTTCTTGGAAGCTGGAGAGTGGGAACTGGTCGGTGCACTTATAAATTATTCCAGCCCTGGAGCTGTTCCTTTTGCAGAGTTTCATATTTGTTCCTCTTCCTTGCCCTTCTGTGTATTCCTGTAGGAAGATATCCACATTCAGAGCGACATTTCGTGCCTACCTCTAATTAGGGCTTTCCAGCATCTGTCTCCACCAATAGGATCATTTGCAATATCTGGTCTTGGTAACACAGGGATTCTGTACCCCATAAAAATAAATCATTCCTTTCTGAAAGCATTCATTAGAGATCCTTTCTCTCCCCCCTGCCCAACTGTGGCTATTTTTGTCTTGACTGTGTTTTCGAAGGCTTCTGCCTGGCAGTTTTGGGGGTGTTCCTGCATTCCCACATAAAGTAAAGAAAATATAGCATTGTGGACTGTTACGTGTGTATCTGGGTATGCACACTTCACATTTGAACTTATGCACTTAAAAACATTTGAGAAAAGAGGAAGGTTTTGGGCTTGATTTCTTTTTTTACATAGGTTGACTGCACATGACTGAGCGCCATTCTGGGCATATGTCTAAGGAAGTTCAGGATCCAGCACACCCACAGCCTGCCCTCAAGTTAAATGCCAATACTCTAGATTTATCAAAGCGGGACTGTGAAGGGAAATTCATGTACACACTAAGCAATTTGGTATAGTATAGGAAACAGAAATCTTCATACTCTACTACATTCACAACCCTAAAGTGAAGAATAAATTATCAGATGGTATCAGAGACAGAGAGAAAATGCTATGCTAAAAAGAATAGAGGAATGTTTGAATCTAGAAGTCCGGGAAGAGGTACTTCAGTGCTCAGAGGTACTCTTGCAGTTGTAAATGGGTAGCAATGCCATGTGAGATTGTGTGTGTGTTGATACCTGCACCAAGTGCCCAGGTTAGGGATTTGAACCTGCAATCTTAGCATTATTAGCACCATGCTCTAACCAACTTGGATTTGTATGATTTAGGTTCCCAGGACTCCTAATGGAGGAGAAGGTATATAATTGTAACCAAACAATAAACAAAATTAGCGTTATTATTTTTTTGAGGAAATTTCCCACAGGGATGGGAAGCTAAATTCATTCATTGGCTAAGCTGGTCAGTTGTCTGGCTAAAATAATACAGTTGTTGTTGTTGTTGTTTAGTCATTTAGTCGTGTCCGACGCTTTGTGACCCCATGGACCAGAGCATGCCAGGCACTCCTATCTTCCACTGCCTCCCGCAGTTTGGTCAAACCCATGCTGGTAGCTTCGAGAACACTATCCAACCATCTCGTCCTCTGTCGTCCCCTTCTCCTTGTCTCTTTCCCAACATCAGGGTCTTTTCCAGGGAATCTTCTCTTCTCATGAGGTGGCCAAAGTATTGGAGCCTCAGCTTCACGATCTGTCCTTCCAATGAGCACTCAGGGCTGATTTCCTTAAGAATGGATCGGTTTGATCTTCTTGCAGTCCATGGGACTCTCAAGAGTCTCCTCCAGCACCATAATTCAAAAGCATCAATTCTTCGGCCTTCTTTATGGCCCAGCTTTCACTTCCATACACTACTGGGAAAACCATAGCTTTTACAATACGGACCTTTGTTGGCAAGGTGATGTCTCTAACTGCAGAAAACATTGTTGTTCTACTTTTCAAGTTTCTAGTCCCTGTGGTTTGTCAAGCATTTTCTTCCACGCTGTTTGAGTCAGAGAGGCTTTCTTCTCCTTTTATTTTTTAGGATTCTCTCTCACCTTAATCTTTCGCTCATCCAGGCAGAATGCAGTTTCCAAAAAGTCATATTTATTCTGCTTGCTACTTTCTCTTCCCTTGAGTCGTCTCTTCTCTCGGGCTGACAAACAGATAAAATATAAAAAACCCTGGAAAAATGGAAGAGGCCAGTGCTTACCAAACGAAAGCCTCAGCTTGGCTGCACAGTAGGAGCTTTCTGAAAAGTACTCTAGCTAGTGGGAAGTGAGAACATGCCCTTCTGCTGCGTCTGTTTGGCTCTGGAGAGGATTCTGTGAGTTTACATGGAGATACCGCTCGCCATGTACAAACTCTAAAATGTGTTTAAAAATAAAAGATTTAATTGCACTTGGCATTTCAGAGTCTCCGGCTGGAGGCAGTCCTCTCGCTGCAGAGAGAGATCTACAGTGACACTTGTAGAACAAGGAATTTGATGCCAACAGACCAAACAAAAAGAAACCCCAAGTATTTTCTCCATTGCCCTTCTCATAAAAATGTAACCATTCCAGCAGGACCTGCCATTGCTGAAACGTCGAAAACATATGGCAGTTTTTCTTTGATACTTTTAGTTATCAAATGTCCTGATATCCAAACGTGGGCTGCCATATAATCTACAATACTTGCTGAACTGGTAAAGGGGCAGAAATGACAACTGGAATTTCCAAGGGTTTGGAGTCACTTCATTAGGTTACAACCTGTGGCTTTTTTCTGACAGTACCAGTGCTCTTTTTTAGAAAAAGAGGGGCTGGAACTCTCCATGAAGGCATCTCTTGTTCTCTTATAATGGCAATGGGGCCCACCTGAGAAGTGCAGGAACTGTGTTCCAGTGAGTTCTGGCTGGGGAAAAAAAAAACCTGGGGAGTATTCAAGGGTATGCCGTATTGACACCTTTTTTTCTAGCAGAAGAGCACTGGTTACAATGTTTGGGGAGGTTTAGTTTTGGGGAGAAAGCGAATAAGCCACATTTACACCATACATTTAAGGCACTATGATGCCACTTTAAACGATGGGTAGGCAAACTAAGGCCCGGGGGCCGGATATGGCCCAATCGCCTTCTAAATCCGGACCGCAGACGGTCCGGGAATCAGTGTGTTTTTACATGAGTAGAATGTGTCCTTTTATTTAAAATGCATCTCTGGGTTATTTGTGGGGCATAGAAATTCATTATTTTCCCCCCTTCAAAATATAGTCCCCCCCCCCCCACTGTAGTCTACTTTCCTTCTTCCAATGACTGTTCTCCCACCTTCAGGTAGCAGAGTAAGGAGTCTCCATGACATTCTGGGTCCACCTTTTGGCCTGTTCTACACTGCTTGGAATTCTAACTGGATGCTTTTGCTCTTTACATGCTGATCTGTTACATGGTTCATCATTCAGTGCATTCAGTGCGGGCAGGTGAGTGGTTTCTGAGAATACCATGGATAAAACACCGAGAGACATTATTGGATGAACAGGATGTTCCAGACACCTTTCATTGCCTGGGCTGGTTCGAGGTAGATGCTCTTTTGGACCTGGTATGTGCACCCTGATGAACACTTGACATCTGTAACAGAGAACACAGTTCCGGTACTCATACAGTACCTGAGGATCCCCTAGCATCTTTGAGGATTGTGGCATGCCCAGAGGAACAGAGGGCTGCATCCCTAGCTGACTTAACAAGACTATACACCTGCCAGCAATTTCATAATTAGGTTAATTGGGTGTAGAACTTAATGTTATAGAATAAACATGACCTTTAAGGTTCCACATCTCTCAAGTCCTTTTTTTCTGGGCATGCAGGCAATCGATGGCTCCAGCATTCAGCTTTATCGCATGACCCTGGATTGTGGTATTATGAGATGGTAAAGATGCTCTGTCCCAGCTTCTGCCAACCTAGCAGTTTGAAAGCATGCCAATGCAAGTAGATAAGTAGGTACCACTGTGGCGGGAAGGTAAACAGAGTTTCCATGCACTCTGGTTTCCGTCACAGTTCTGTTGTGCCAGAAGCGGTTTGGTCATGCTGGCCACATAATCCAGAAAGCTGTCTGTGGACAAACACCGGCTCCCTAGGCCTGAAAAGTGAGATGAGTGCCATACCACACAGTCACCTTTGACCGAACTTAACCATCCAGGGGTACTTTACATTTTTACCTTTTTTATTATGAGATGGAGGGAAATTACATTTCTCTACCCACTCTCTTGGTGCTGGAGGAGACTATTGAGAGTCCCATGGACTGCAAGAAGATCAAACCTATCCATTCTTAAGGAAATCAGCCCTGAGTGCTCACTGGAAGGACAGATCGTGAAGCTGAGGCTCCAGTACTTTGGCCACCTCATGAGAAGAGAAGACTCCCTGGAAAAGACCCTGATGTTGGGAAAGATGGAGGGCACAAGGAGAAGGGGACGACAGAGGACGAGATGGTTGGACAGTGTTCTCGAAGCTACCAGCATGAGTTTGACCAATCTGCGGGAGGCAGTGGAAGACAGGAGTGCCTGGCGTGCTCTGGTCCATGCGGTCACGAAGAGTCGGACACGACTAAACAACAACAAACTCACTCTCCCCACACTTAGAGATACGCCTCTGTAATGTTGCCCCCTTCTCCCCATTTTTTCTAAACTAAAAATCCTTAAATGTTGTAACCTTTCTTCACAGGGGAATTGCTTCAGCCCCTTGATCATTTTGCTTGCCCTTTTTCGAACCTATCTGGCTATATAATATTATGTTTGAGGTGCAGCAGCTAGAACTGTGCACTGTATTCCAATGGTGGTCACACCATTATGATATTGGCAGATTTATTTCCAAGCCTTTTCCTAACGGCCCCGAATGTGGCTTTCATTGACATTTTCCCATTGAGCTTTCTTCCGAAACCTCAAGAACACATTGCAGTTCAAACCTCAGTGGAGTATATGTGAAAGTAGGTGGTTTTTGTTTTGCCCCAGTGTGCATCAGTTTATGCATCTTACACAGAATCACACCTGGCTTTTAATGCTCATTCATCATGTCGGGGGAGATCCTTTTGGAGCTAAGCTTATCAGCAGTCTTTAGGGAGAGGCTTCATCAAAAGCTTTTTGAAAGTCCCCAGTTGTCTGCTTCTGATGTTCACCGAACACACACCCAAGTGCTGCCTGATCACTCGTGCTGCATTCTACAGTTCCGTATTTCTTAAAAATAAAAACCTTTCTGCTGTTTGTTTTAATACATGCTTTAATGTTGTGAACTGCTTTGAGATTTTATTTATACCCAGGAATCTCACACACACTCTCCCTATCTCCACAGTATAGATAGATAGATAGATAGATAGATAGATAGATAGATAGATAGAGATAGATAGATAGATAGATAGATAGATAGATAGATAGATGATAGATAGATGATAGATAGATAGATAGATAGATAGATAGATAGATAGATAGATGATAGATAGATAGATGATAGATAGATGATGATAGATAGATAGATAGATAGATAGATATAGATAGATAGATAGATAGATAGATAGATAGATAGATAGATGATAGATGATTGATAGATAGATAGATAGATAGATAGATAGATAGATAGATAGATAATAAACAACACTGAGGGAAGAATTCAATGTCACACTATTATGATAGTTGGATCAGAGCAAGCATTTCTGCGTACCAGATGGAAAGATCTCCCCTCTCCTTTCTGATATGCTGGGGGCTTTTTGGGGGGGCAGGGAGGTTTCTCATGTCCCTCCACTCCTGACCCTCCAGAGCAGATCTCAGGGAGGTGCATGTGGGGAGAGAGGAAGGAATCACTATTCTCCAGCAGTGCGTATGAGCTGCTCGAGGGAGGAGGCTGGCAGCAGCATCCATGGAGAGGTGACAGGGTGCTTCCTCGTAGCCACCACTGCTTAGAACAAGGGTCAGCAAACTTTTCCAGCAGGGAGCCGGTCTACTGACTCTCAGACCTTGTGGGGGGCCGGACTATATATTTTTTTTGGGGGGGGGGAGAACAATTTCCTATGCCCCACAAATAACCCAGAGATATATCTTAAATAAAAGCACACATTCTACTTATATAACAGGCAGGCCCCACAAATAACCCAGAGATGCATTTTAAATAAAAGGACACATTCTACTCATGTAAAAACATGCTGATTCCCATCTGCAGGCTGGATTCAGAAGGCGATTGGGCCAGATCCGGCCCCCAGGCCTTCGTTTGCCTACCCATGGCTTAGAAAAATTGCCAGCTCAATCTTCTCCCTGAGCTCAGCACTGGCGAGGAAAATCGGGACATTCTGGGATCGAATCAGAAGCCAGAGTGGCTTCCGTAATTCCAGGGCTGTCCCTGGAAAATCAGGACACTTGGGGGGGGGGAGTATCATCTCACTATGGCGGGGTAGCCTGTGATCAGGTGATCTCTGTGTGACAATGCTCATTCTGCTGTCCAAGTGGCTCATGGTTGGTGGGCAACTTCAAGGCTGACCTTGATCTCCCTTCTGGTGATCCAGTCTGGACAGGGGCCAGAGAGACCTTCAGATATGAGGACTCATCTCTGCAAATTAGGTGCCAGGGCCACCCTAGAAAGAAAGAAGCAGAGGAAGTCCTTGCATCCTCTTTGGGTGCCACTGTCACAATTATAGTGCAGCCGGAGAAGGATGTTGCTGGGAATAGATTTTGATCACAATCACTTAAAAGACTAACTAGCTTTGAAGTGTCCGCAAACTCACTAAAGGAATCATGGTAATCAAATGAAACTGAGCAGCTTCATCTGCATGCTAATTCCATTGATTTTATTCAGCAGCCCCCCAGCCTAGATATGGGGCTGTGGAAGCAGCGGGGAATGGGGAAGGAGAGATGAATTAAAAGGCACAAAATCAATCATCTCTGCTAGCAAGGATGTCATCATTCTCAGAAATGAACTGAATGCAGCCAAAAACAGGTGCAAAGCGGCATTGAAGGAGTTTGGGAGCTTTTTAAAAGAAGGGGGGGTGGAATAAATGAAGGGGGGGGAGATTGCTTCCTCCCTCTCAGCTTTTTGAATTTGCTAAACTATCGCTTGCCTGGCAACATAATGCTAAAACTGCAGATGATGCTTTGATCAGAAGTCCACAATAGACTCCCCGTCAAAGGGGCAACCAATTTGCTATAGCTTCTTGCTCTTCCAGCGTGGGATGTGGATTGAGCATATGCACTGCATACAAAAGGTCTTGGGTGCAAATCCTGGCACCTCCAGCTAGGGCTGAGAAGTCCTGCCTGAAACCCTGGAGGGCCTCTGACAGCGTCATCAGTATTGAATTGGATGGACCAATGGCCACGCTCTGCCTCTATAGTGAGAGAGAGGATTGTTTCTGAATACCAGTTGCTGGAAACCACCAGAGGAGAGAGTACTCTTGCGATTGGCTTCTGCTTCCAGCTTTCTCACAGGCATCTGGTTGGCCACTGTGAGTACAGGATGCTGGACTTCATGCCTGATCCAGCAGGCTCTTTCTATGCTCTTTCAGCCTGGCTAGGTATAAGAAACCTACCTATGTCCACCATCAAATGCAGAATGTCTTCATATCGGTGAACCTTGTTCCCTGCCATGTGATGTCCTCGCTTCCTGGGCTATTTACTGAATTTATTAAAGCATCTGCTTTACATGCAGAAATTGTAGGATCAGTCCAAGAAGGCATCTCCAAGGTAGGGCAAAAAAGAGAGATCCCTGTCTCAAATCTCAGAGAGACAGTCAGTGTAGACAAGAGGCTTTCAACCAGAGGTTTTCAGAGGGAGTCATTCTGGACTCACAGCTGTCCATAGAGGTGCAGGTCAGTTCTGTGTCCAGGGCAGCTGTTTATCAGCTCCATCAGGTACACAGGCTGAGACCCTATCTGCCCATGGACTGTCTTGCCAGAGTGGTGCATGCTCTAGTTATCTCCTGCTTGGACTACTGCAATGCGCTCTATGTGGGGCTACCTTTGAAGGTGACCCGGAAACTACAACTAATCCAGAATGCGGCAGCTAGACTGGTGACTGGGAGCAGCCGTCGAGACCATATAACACCGGTCTTGAAAGACCTACACTGGCTCCCAGTATGTTTCTGAGCACAATTCAAAGTGTTGGTGCTGACCTTTAAAGTCCTAAATGGCCTTGGCCCAGTATACCTGAAGGAGCATCTCCACCCCCATCGTTCTGCCCAGACACTGAGGTCCAGTGCCAAGGGCCTTCTGGCAGTTCCCTCACTACGAGAAGCCAAGTTACAGGGAACCAGGCAGAGGGCCTTCTCGGTAGTGGCACCCGCCCTGTTGGAACGCCCTCCCACCAGATGTCAAAGAGAAAAACAACTACCAGACTTTTAGAAGACATCTGAAGGCAGCCCTGCTTAGAGAAGCTTTTAATGTTTAATAGGTTATTGTATTTTAGTGTTCAGTTGGAAGCCACCCAGAGTGGCTGGGGAAACCCAGCCAGATGGGCGGGGTATAAATAAATTATTATTATTATTATTATTATTATTATTATTATTATTATTATTACTACTACTACTACTACTAGTATTATAACTATTATTATTATTATTATTCTGAGTCCATGGCTCCCTTGACCAACTACATTCTTTTTGCGGCACCCCTGTGGGGCTCAGGAGCCCAGTTCTGTCACCCCCTGCCTGCAGAGCTGGCATGCCCCTCACCCTTTTCCAAACACCCTCCCTTGTGGAATGTTCCCTCGGCCTCCTCACCCCTCTCCTTGGGAGACCTCCAGGCAGCCGCTGCCGCAGCTTCTGTTCTCTGAGCTGCCCTCTCCAAGGAGAGGTGCCTCCTCACACTGCCCCACAGGGGCCTGGGACTTGTCTGTCCATTCCCAAAAGCGAGGGCTGGCTGGCGGGCTCCATCACCCACTTGCTTGCTTTCTCCGAGGATGCCTCAGCTCCTGGAAACCAGCACCCTCAGTCAGCCCCAGAGGCACCATTCGCCTGGGGAGCTTATAGCCAGGGCTGCTGCAACAAACAGCTGTGCAAGCCTTTGGGAGGCAGAGAAATGAGAGGGCATCAGAGGAGAGAGAGGAGAAAAGAGGGATGGAGGTCAGTGTTGCACGCAGCACCCCTTACCATCATTCAAGGCACCCTGGCTGAAAACCACTGGTATGGACAATATTGAGCTAGATGCACTAATGATCTCACATAGAATAAGGCAACTTTCTATGCAGTGGTACCTTGGGTTACATACGCTTCAGGTTACAGACACTTCAGGTTACAGACTCCGCTAACCCAGAAATAGTGCTTCAGGTTAAGAACTTTGCTTCAGGATAAGAACAGAAATCGTGCTCTGGTGGCCCGGCGGCAGCAGGAGGCCCCATTAGCTAAAGTGGTGCTTCAGGTTAAGAACAATGTCAGGTTAAGAACGGACCTCCGGAACAAATTAAGTACTTAACCCGAGGTACCACTGTATACTCTGTATACTCTGTGTTTTGGGTTCCAGAATCCTCTTGCGTCTTTCACGTTAGGAATTCTTGCACATCTGACAACTTTGCAGCAGCTGTCTCACAGGCTAGCTGCTACCCAGATTTGTGAACCTCATATCCTCCACTTCCCAGAGTAAATCAAAATGTGGCTTTTCAAATTGCAAATTTCCATACGCCAGCAGCTCCATTAGCTGGCTCATATGCAGGGCAACCTCGCAACACTCTTCTGAACAAAACCTATGGCTTTGAACAGCAGCCGAAAGAATTAGCGAAACATATTAATTTGAGTAGGCTTTTCATCTTCAGCAAATAAGGTTTGGCTTCAAAATTATGCCAAAAAAAGAGGCGGGGAGAAGAGTAAATAGGAATTCTTCTCCATCTTTCCTAATGAAAGAACTTGGGGTCACCCAGAACGAAATTGGTTGGCAGTAGGTTCAGGAACAGCAAAAAAGGAAATGTTTCTCGACACAACACATAATCAGCCTGCGGAAGTCAGTTGCTGCCTCAAAATGTGATGGTGATGATAAGCCCCTGGCTTGGAAAGCTTTAAAAACACACATTCATGGAGGGTGTTTAATAACAGCTCTTAGTCATGAGAGCTAAATTTACCATTATGGATTTATTAGTTACATTTTTCAGAAGCCTGCGAAAATCCATTTTCTGAGCATTGAACAAAATAAAAAACATAAGAATAATGTAAGAAAAGTGCATAATCACAATCAACACCCCCTCCAAAAAAAGAATCCCCACCAGTAAAGTAAAACCCTAAACAGTGGTACCTCGGGTTAAGAACTTAATTCGTTCTGGAGGTCTGTTCTTAAGCTGAAACTGTTCTTAACCTGAAGCACCACTTTAGCTAATGGGGCCTCCCGCTGCTGCTGCGCCATCACCGCACGGTTTCTGTTCTCATCCTGAAGCAAAGTTCTTAACCCAAGGTACTATTTCTGGGTTAGCGGAGTCTGTAACCTGAAGCGTCTGTAACCCGAAGCGTCTGTAACCCAAGGTACCACTGTACAGATTAAAGTGAGTTGTACCCAACCAAGCTGTACTGTTACAAGGATTTTGGCTTGTGCAGCAGAACTTCCCCTTCGTCTCTTCTCCCCATGCACCCCTGTCGGTTCTGGGGTTCCCCACAACACTCCAGAGCAGATTTGGGGGCAGGGGTAAAAACAAGGAGCAACAATTGGAGAGGGAGGTTTCATTGCTCACAAAGAAGCCCTTGTGCAAACGGAACAATTTCATTGGCTACAACCCAGCAGATACAGGAGGTAGGACTGCCAAGGTGACATCGTGTGATCACATGACCATTCCAGGAAAACTGTCTAGCTGGAAACCAGCAGTTATGTGCCCTGCATTGCTTCCAGAGAGCACAGGACTTTCTGATATGCTTGCATAAAGGGGAGGCTGGTGCAGAGCCGGCCCACACATGAGGCGGGGTGAAGCATCTGCCTCAGGCTTCTCTTATAGATCACATCCCAAGCCACCACCCATCAGTGTTCTCTGACAATGGCATTAGTAGTAATGCTAAGATAAAACTACATGTATCACTCTGTAAATGGCCATTTTTAGGATTAATAATGTGCCTTAGCAGTGCTATGAAATATAAATCAAAAGTGAATATTTGAAAGTTGGTCCCATGTTGTATGTTGGGAGTCAGAGGTAGGTCTCGGCTTCAGACCAGCTGAAGACCACTGCATTAGGAGACTAAAATGCTGACAAATTTCCAGGAGGATTTTAAGGGGAAAGTGCAAGTTGATGCATCACAGGGCAAACCGGATTTAAACTGGAAAATGAGAGAAGCTGGAATTCATCCCTCTCTACTCAAAACATACTGAAATCAAAACTTCAGAAGACCTTGTTTGTAGTGCAGTAGCAATTTAAGTTGCGTAATTTAAGAATCTATAATTCAAACAAAGGCGCCTTGATGTTTCTCGGAGTGAGGCTGGATTGAAAACAACCACCGCCACATGATACCATCCCCTCTGTTGAGTCTTAAGAGATTCTAATTCCAGTTATGAAAGTCATGAAACAGAATGCCAGGAAACCATTGAAAGAAGAAATGCCATATTCCTAGCACCAATTCCCTCAGAAGGATAATAAAAGGAGCAAAACATGGGGGAAATGCAGCCCTTATCTGTGAAACTGATGTACTCAAATTTTAAAAAGTAGGGGGTTTATAATACTAATACAATTAAGAGGAGGGTGATTTCTTAGTGGTATAGAGGAGGAGTAGTAATAATAATAATAATAATAATAGTAAATTTTATTTATACCCCGCCCTCCCCAGCCAAAACTGGGCTCAGGGCGGCTAACACCAGGTATAAAAACAATTGATTAAAATACAACTTAAAAACAAGATTAAAATACAGTGGTACCTCGGGTTACATATCCTTCAGGTTACAGACTCCACTAACCCAGAAATATTACTTCAGGTTAAGAACTTTGCTTCAGGATGAGAACAGAAATCGTGCTCTGGCAGTGCTGCAGCAGCAGGAGGCGCCATTAGCTAAAGTGGTGCTTCAGGTTAAGAACAGTTTCAGGTTAAGTACGGACCTCTGGAACGAATAAAGTACTTAACCCGAGGTACCACTGTACAACATTAAAATACAGCCTCATTTCAGTAGAAACTCAAATCAAAAACTTCTGGAGGGATGAAAACGTCAAATCTTTACCAAGGCCAACTATCCAGACTGGTCCTACATGGGCCAGAAAAAAAGCCAGGAAGTCCCCAAATAGGAGTTCCATCACAGAAGGAAAAAGGAAAGAGGAAAGAGGGGGAGGGGATCAAGTTGATTCCAAGCCAAAGGCCAGGCGGAACAACTCTGTCTTACAGGCCCTGTGGAAAGAAATCAGATCCTGCAGGGCCCTGGTCTCATGAGGCAGAGCGTTCCACCAGGCCGGAGCCAGTGTTGAAAAGGCCCTGGCTCTGGTGGAGGCTAATCTGACTTCCTTAGGGCCCGGGACCTCTAGGGTGTTGCTATTTATGGACCTTAAGAATCATAAAGTTGAAAGGGACCTCAAGGGTCACCTTGTTCTCTGCAAAGCAGGAATCACAGCTAAAGAATATCTGACAGAAGGCAATTCACATGTTCTATTGGCAAGCCAGGTGACTCCCATCCTACAGTTAAGCATCCAATTATTCCCTTCTAAGTGTATGATCTTACATTTGTCCCTATTTACATTTGTTCTGTAAGTTCTGGACCAGTTCTCCAAGCTGGTCATCTTGAGTCCTGATTCCATCTTCTCTGTTATTAGTTACCCCTACCAGTTTGGCGTCATCTGTAATTTGATGAGAACTTCTTCCATTCTTCCATTCTTGTATTTTATGGAGATGTTCAACAACACTGGCCCAGGACAGAACCCACTTGCCATTTCCCCCCAGGATGGCGAGGAACCATCGGTGAGCACTCTTTCGGTTTTGTTAGTCAACCAGCTACAAATCCATCTAACAGTAACGTTGTCTAGCCCACAAATGGTAGAGAACCCACTTTGCATGCAGGAGATCTCCGGTTCAATCTCCAGCATCTCCCAGTAAGGCTGGGCAGGATTCTGGCTCAAAATCTGGGCAGCTGCTACAAGTCAGTGTAGACAATACCGACCACAGTATTAAACTTTTATCTAGTTAGCTATTTTTAGGACCCACCACATTTTTTGTGATTGTAAGTTAGACAGTTTTGAATACTGTGTACTAGGTTAGACATTTGACAAGCACCAAGCTTGACTGGTTGTTGGAAGCACTTAATTACTTAACCATTGTGACCATGGCTATCTAGCTTTTAGAAATTGTGGACATTGGATATTTTCTGGTTTTGTGTATTGATTTCTTTCATGGAGATTGCTCTAAACCAGTGTTTCCCAACCTTGGGCCTCCAGCTGTTTTTGGACTACAATTCCCATCATCCCTTGCCACTGGTCTTGCTAGTCAGGGATGATGGGAGTTGCAGTTCAAAAACAGGTGGAGGCCCAAGGTTGGGAAACACTGCCTAAACTACCCTATTTCTAATGAAAGGCTGCATACAAATGTATTAATTCTATCTCTATTTCTGTGTCTCTGTATGGTTCTGGTTGTTTCTTTTTCTCCATCCAGAGATGACCAAATAGAACACATTATTGCTTGTCAGGTTTGTTTAGTTTTGTTGAAGCAGAGCAATGTAGGCATATTTTTTTAATAAAAAAGCCTTAAATCTTTTAACTTTTTTTAAAAAAATCTGCTGCTGTACTTTAACAAAACAGCAATCCATGGGCAATATTTTGGGCAGATTCACTTCTTCCAAAGTTCCTGGACGTAATGAAACAGAGATATTGAGGAATATATATATATATATACAGCCAGAAAGGTAAGAGAGACATGAGGCTTTGTGGGGGCCCTGATCCAATGTGGGGAGGTATTGAAATTACAGTGGATGTGGGAAAAGACCCCCAAATCACTCCAAATTAATTCATTCTTTGGTCTCCACACAGATCTAACGCACTCCTCTGAAATCTGCCCTACATCTTCCGCAGAGAAGACAGACACAAAGAATTGACTCATCTTCTCTGCATTCCGTACGTAGTGGAATAATGAGACAAGACAGCAGAGCACTAGATAATGAAGACCACCGTTTTATTAACTTGCTTGCAACAAGATCTGCCGTGCTAACGTTGTGCAGGACCTGGCTAACATTGCCTGCTTATAGGCAGCGAGAGCTCACCTGGATATGGGCTGAGGGTGGTGGTGTCTTACTCCCACTGTCACTCTTCCTGTTGACCACACCTGTTCAGGTACTGTGGCAGGGCTAGTCCAAGATATTTTGGCACCTGAGGCAAACCAACTCCCCCTGCCCCCGAGCCAAGGAAGAAAGGGTGAGTCAGGAACATCAGGAATAAATTTCTACATCGGGAGCAAGGGGGAAGTGGAAGTCTACAATGGGGGGAATCAAATCAATCTTACCCGATGGTTGAAGGAGGAAACAAAGGCCATGTGGGGGGCTTGCTCTGAATCATGTGAGTTCAAAGCCCAGGAAACCCCAGAGGGCAGCCCCCAACATTTCCTCCCTAGTTGAGGAGACCGGCAGCACCTCCTATTTGTTGAGAGGACATTGGTGAGGTGTCTGCTGAGGAGGTGGCAGATTCAGCCTCCAAGGAGTTTGTGGCATCAGTGGGTGATGGAGGCCAGATCAGCTGGACCTGTGGATCCTGCCACCTGAGGCAGTCACCTTACCTTGCCTCATGTGCGGGCCAACCCTGCACTGAAGGTGAGCCACCTCACATCAACCAAACAAGCTTAACCCCAAACAACTAGCATGCTAAATATATTCTAAGTTGCCCTGCGGACGAGGCAGAAAAACTGGAACGCTTTTCAGCTTCTTTCCATGAAAAAGAGAAGTCTTTCCAGCAGCTTCCCATCCTCTAGGAAGAGTTTCTATTTTTAAGCCTGTTGTACAGCATAAGTGCCAATTTCTTTACAGTTTCACACTTTATTTCCTTCAGAACTCTCCAAAGAATTTCACCAGTCTTGGTGATTTACTGCCAGGGAGTCTCTCGAGTTGCTGAACAACTTCCTCTTGGGGGACTTTGCTCTCTGAAAAGGCTACACATGAAAAAATACCCTTGGAAAAGAAATTTCCTCAGCACTCAGCAGTGGAGAAGACCTATCGAAAAATCATTCCACCATTTCTGCAGCCTCAACATTCCCTTAGATAATCACTAAAGTCATTGTTTTTTTCTGAGAGGCAGACAATCACACAAGCAGGCCTCAGCGGGCTGGTGGTATTCACAAATTGGGAGCCACTCTCAGGGTATCATGCCCAAGCAAATCTAAAAAAAGTAATATAAACGCCGACAACTAGGAAACACTGGCCTGCGAGTGCTCCAATTGGAGGACAGCCTTTACCAAAGGTTTTCATGGAGTTTAAAGACAATCGAACTCAGGACAAAAGGGAGAAATGAGCTAAGAGGAAGGCACGTTTGGCAAACCCTCACCATGATCAACTCCCACCCAGAAACCAGTGTCCCCACTGTGGAATGACATTTGGATCCAGAACTGGCCTCCACAGTCACTTACGGACTCACTGTTAAGACTGTATTCATGAAAGGCAATCTTACTTGGCTACAAGTGATTGCCAAAGAAGAAGATGATCATGCCCAGAATGACCAACAGGGTGCCTTGCAGATGTTACTGGACTACAAGTCCCATCAACCCCAGTCAGCATGGCCAACAGTCAGGGATGATGGGAGTCGTCATCAGAGCTGCTTTTAGGGTGGTGCCAGTGGTGCGGTTACACTGGGCTGTTAGGAGCTGGAGTTAGGGGCCCAATTCAAAGTGCTGGTTTTGGGACTTCTGGTCGGCGCCAGGAGAAAAGAAATTAAGATCCAAACCAAAGTCTCAGGAGATCTTGAGAGAAATTAAACTATATCAAACCCAATACATGGAACTGATGAATCAAGAAATAGAATGGAAAATTAAACAAATGAGACAGAAAACTTTTGAATCTGCAGACAAATGTGGAAAATTTTTGGCTTGGCAACTGAAGAAGAGACAAAAATTGAATACAGTGACAAGTTTAGAAGTGGATGGAAAGAACATTATAAATCCATCTGAGATTAGAAGTTGCTTCCAGAGATACTTTAAACAATTTTATGCACAAGGGCCACAAAAAGATATGGACATAGAACAATTCTTGGAGAAAAATGGGATGAAGGAAATTTCGAGAGAAGGGAAAGCACTTTTGAATCAGAAAATAACTGAACAAGAAATAGAAGGTGCCATTCAAAATATGCAACTGGGCAAATCTCTGGGGCCTGATGGACTGACTTCCAAATACTATAAAATTTTAAAAGATTGGTTAATACAACCTTTGAAAGAAGTCTGCAATGAAATCCTTGAGGGGAAAGAAGTACCTGAAACGTGGAAAGAGGCTTATATCACGCTTATACCGAAGACAGAGACTGAAAAGACTCAGCTTAAGAACTACCGCCCAATCTCGTTACTAAATGTGGATTACAAAATTTTTGCTGACATTTTGGCTAAGAGACTGAAAAAAGTTTTGATGGAGGAGATTCATAGGGATCAAGCGGGCTTTCTCCCGAGAAGACATTTGTCAGACAACGTAAGGAATATAATAGACATTTTGGAAATGTTAGAAGTGAATTTAAACACAAAAGCTGTTCTGATTTTTGTGGATGCGGAGAAAGCTTTTGACAACATATCCTGGACCTTTATGAAGAAGAATCTCCATGGGATGGGGGTAGGCCAAGGGTTTGAAAACGGTATAGGCGCAATATATTCTGAACAAAAAGCGAAGTTAATTGTAAATAACGTGGTTACAGAAGAACTTAAGATAGAAAAAGGGACACGTCAGGGGTGCCCAATTTCCCCATTACTATTTATTTCAGTCCTGGAGGTCTTGCTGAATATGATAAGGAAAGACCAGCTGGTCAAAGGGGTTCAGGTCGGAGCGAAACAATATAAGTTGAGAGCATTTGCAGATGATGTGGTACTCACATTACAAGAGCCAGGAGCTAGTACTGAGGCATCTAATCATAAGCCTGCATTTTTATCAAAGCTTATATGTTTGATCAGGGCTTGTATTTTAAAATGAGCTTAAAGATTTTCAAATGTTTCATGCCAGGCAGAAGTCCAGCTGCCTAAGAACCTTGGCAATGTTTTTCCTCCTAGACAAGGGGGCCCCCTGATTTATAGCAGAAAACAATTCTCAAAGTCGTAAAAAGGGAATTACAGGCTGAGAGCAGGACACTGACCTTGCATGTTACAGAGTACAATTAAGCTGTAAGAGTGGTCAAAATTAAGAGTGGGTAAATAGTAAAATAACACCATGTGCCTCCCATTAAACTTGAGCCATATTTTCCTAAGGTTAAAAGGTCAAGAGCAGTGAAAAAGGCAACTGGCTTGGCTGGAGAAGATAGGTTTCTTCCTATCTTATTTTGAGGCTGGAAACTGTTCCTTCCTTTTTTACTTTGAGAAGATTTCTTTTCCTTTTAAAAGGTTATTTATGTATTAAATATATTGGCTTAAATGTAATTATGCAAAGGATTTAAGAAATGCTAGATTCTTATTTCATATAGTTGTAAGAGTTGTAACTATCCTGAAATTAAGTCAGCCACCAGCCCAGCCCCCCTGCCAAGCAGGAAACATCATTAGATATATGGTTGTCAGGCCTTTTGTTTAGAGACCTCCAAATGAAGGAGATATTTCAATGATGATGTGAACTCAAGATCCTTGAAGATAAAAAGTTAAGATTAACCATCTGTTTTGGAAGGCAATAGGGCAAGGAGGGCAAGAGGTGAGCTGGTAATTAAGATTCCTTGTTGAGACACATGTAAGATATATTACTACTTATTTGTCATTTATAGATATAAGAATATATAGCTTTTTGTGTCCCATAAAAGGGCGAAAGGAAATGGGTGTATCTTTTGTGATTGGTTCTAGCAAACAGCCAATAGGAATTTCAACCAGGCTGATTGGACAGAGGCAGCCACAGGAGGAGCAAGGGGGCTGGATTAAGGAAATATAAGTGCTGGCCAGAATGGCAGGAGGCCAGGCCAGAGCTTGGTAACCATATACCACTGTGCCTCTCATTTATTTGTCTGACAAATAAATTACTATTTTAATTTCTCTATTGCTGCGTTGAATATTTCATTCCAGCTAAGCGTTAACCACAAGCAGGGTGCTACAGTACTAGAAGGGTTCTGGAACTAATTCAAGAGTTTGGTCAAGTGGCAGGATTTAAATTAAATAAATTAAAGACTAAGGTATTAGAGAAAAATCTAACAGCAATGGAGAAGGAGAAGTTCCAGAATGAAACTGGTTTAACTGTGGTTAAGAGTGTAAAATATTTGGGGATCAATATGACAGCTAAAAACATGAATTTATTTAAAGATAACTATGAGAAACGTTGGAACCAAGTGAAAAAAGATTTGGAAATTTGGTCAGACTTGAAGCTTTCCTTGTCAGGTAGAATTGCAGCTATTAAGATGAATGTATTGCCTAGAATGTTATTTTTATTCCAAACACTGCAAATTATTGATAAGATGGAGTGTTTCAAGGGATGGCAGCGTGATATTTCTAAATTTATTTGGCAGGGTAAAAAACCCAGAATAAAATTTAAGATTCTAACGGATGCAAAGGAAAGAGGGGGATTTGCCCTGCCAGACTTGAAACTTTACTATGAATCAGCAGCTTTCTGCTGGTTGAAGGAATGGCTGCGTCTTGAGAACACAGATATTTTGGATTTGGAAGGTTTTAATAATGTTTTTGGGTGGCATGCATATCTATGGTACGACAAGGTTAAGGCTCATAAAGGTTTTAAAAGTCATATTGTCAGAAAAGCACTGTACAATGTTTGGATTAGATATAAAGATCTACTGGAAAATAAAACCCCAAGGTGGCTTTCACCTATGGAGGCCAAAGCAGTAAAAAAGCTTAATATGGAATGTACATGGCCGAAATATTGGGAAATTTTGGAACAGGAGGGTGATAAACTGAAACTGCAGAGTTTTGAGAAATTAAAAGGTAAGGTCCGAGATTGGCTTCACTATTATCAATTGTTGGAAGTCTATAAGATGGATAGGAAAATTGGCTTCCAGGTGGAAAAATCAAAGCTAGAGACTGAACTGTTAGAACCCAATACTAAGAACTTGTCAAGAATGTATAATTTGCTGTTGAAATGGAATACACAAGATGAAACTGTTAAATCTGCAATGATTAAGTGGGCACAGGATATTGGTCACAACATTTTGTTTGTTGACTGGGAAAAGTTATGGACCACCGGCATGAAATTTACGGCATGCAATGCCTTAAGAGAAAATATTATGAAAATGATTTACAGGTGGTACATAAAAGGTAAAGGTAAAGGTACCCCTGCCCGTACGGGCCAGTCTTGCCAGACTCTGGGGTTGTGCGCCCATCTCACTTAAGAGGCCAGGGGCCAGCGCTGTCCGGAGACACTTCCGGGTCACGTGGCCAGCGTGACATCGCTGCTCTGGCGAGCCAGAGCTGCACACGGAAACGCCGTTTACCTTCCCGCTGGTAAGCGGTCCCTATTTATCTACTTGCACCCGGAGGTGCTTTCGAACTGCTAGGTTGGCAGGCGCTGGGACCGAGCAGCGGGAGCGCACCCCGCCGCAGGGATTCGAACCGCCGACCTTTCGATCGGCAAGTCCTAGGCGCTGAGGCTTTAACCCACAGCGCCACCTGCATCCCCTACAGGTGGTACATGACCCCAGCCAAACTGGCAAAAATCTATCATTTGCCCGATAATAAATGTTGGAAATGCAAAGAAACTGAAGGAACATTCTTTCACCTTTGGTGAACGTGCCCAAGGATTAAGGCTTTCTGGGAAATGATATATAATGAAATGAAAAAGGTATTTAAATATACCTTCTTGAAGAAACCAGAGGCCTTTCTCCTGGGCATGGTCAGCCATGTGGTGTTAAAGAAGGACAGAACTTTGTTTATGTATGCCACAACAGCAGCAAGGATTCTTATTGCAAAGTATTGGAAGACACCAGAGCTACCCACCTTGGAAGAATGGCAGATGAAAATGATAGACTACATGGGACTGGCAGAGATGACGGGCAGAATCCGAGACCAGGAGAAAGAGACAGTGGAAGAAGATTGGAAGAAATTTAAAGATTATCTTGACAAGTATTATAAAATTAATGAAGGCTAGAAAGACATGGGTTGGAAAATAATACGGTGTTCAGAGATGTTAATTAAGAAAAGGAATGGAATTGTCAAAAAACTTTGGGAAATAAGGGAATGGATTTACTGACTGGATAATGAAAATAGAATACAGAACGGGGAGGTATGAGGGAGTCGGGGAAAGTAGGTTGAGAAAATAAGGTCTGAAACTATACTTGTTTTTGTTTATGTTTGTTTTTATTGTTGTTGTTTTGTTTTTATATGTTGTTAATGGAAACTTCAATAAATATCATTTAAAAAAAAACAAAGTGCTGGTTTTGACCTATAAAGCCTTAAACAGCTCAGGACCACAATACCTCAAGAGCCACCTCTTTCCATATTAACTGACCCATACCCTGAGATCATCTTCCGAGGCCCTTCTTCATGTACCCCCTCCTCAAGAGGTTTGGAGGGTGGCAACACAAGAACAGGGCCTTCTCTGCAGTGGCTCCCCGTCTGTGGAATGCTCTCCCCAGGGAAGTTCCCCTGGCACCTACATTATACACCTTTAGAGGTCAGGCAAAAACACTCCTCTTTAACCAGGGCTTTGCTTGATCTGATTGACATCCTATGCCCTTTTAAAATGGGTTGATTGAGTGTGGGTGTTATTGGGTTGTCATTTTTATTTTGATTATGTACTTTGTGGTTTTATATTCTGATTTTATCCTGTGAACCGCCCTGAGACTTGTGGGTATAGGGCGGTATATAAATTATAATAACAATAACAATAGTAATAAGGAGCGGGTCAGCAGTAAAACACCTGGTGTCAGTGAAGTTGACTCTTTATTCAAAGAAACCAAAACAGCTCAGGCCTGGTGATCCTGCTTGATCAGGCCTGTGTCCCATCTAATCGATTTTTATTTTTTTATATGTATATAATTTTAATTAAGTTTTCTGTTTTAGAATTTAAAATACTCCGCTTTACAATCCTAAGATATCAATGACTTCGCTTCTTCTCTTTCCATAGTTCGTTTTACATATCATAAATCCCTGCATATTTTACAAAAACTACACCATTCAGTACCCCATTATTGCATCCATCAAAACTTATTTACACTGTTGAATTTATCTTAATGCTGCCAGCATTTTCAGCTGCACAAAATTATTTCCCATATACAGTGGTACCTCGGGTTAAGTACTTAATTTGTTCCGGAGGTCCGTTCTTAACCTGAAACTGTTCTTAACCTGAAGCACCACTTTAGCTGATGGTGCCTCCTGCTGCCGCCGTGCTGCCGGAGCACGATTTCTGTTCTCATCCTGAAGCAAAGTTCATAACCTGAAGCACTATTTCTGGGTTAGCAGAGTCTGTAACCTGAAGCGTCTGTAACCTGAAGCGTATGTAACCCGAGGTACGACTGTAGTCAACAAACACATTCCAACCTTCTCTAGACATATGTTCTTCTTGTTCTCTTATTCTGTATGTTAAGTCTGTAAACTGCACATATTCTGTCAACTTAAGTTGCCATTCTTCTTTGGTTGGGTGTGGCCCATCTAGTCTAGCGCCCAGTTCTCACAGTGGTCCAATAGATGCCCAAGGGAATCCCACAAGCAGTACTTGAGGGCCACAGCACTCTGCCCACCTGTGACTCTTAACAACTGGTATGCAGACGCGTGCTGCTTCTCACCTCTATCATTCTGTCCTAAGGAGGAAGAGCTCTTTGAAAACAGGGACTGCGTCAAGAGAATGCATAAATCATATTTTATTAGAATTAGGCACGTCACACTGCACTTTAATATTTATTAGGCACATCACCCTGTGCTTAAATCTGAAGTAAAAGTAATATACAGCTCTTTTATTCATTTGTCAAATTATTCTAATGCCACTCTCTTCCTCCAAGGAGGTAGGGTGGTGTAGTGGTTAAGAGTGATAGTCTCGTAATCTGGGGAACCAGGTTCGCGTCTCCGCTCCTCCACATGCAGCTGCTGGGTGACCTTGGGCTAGTCACACTTCTCTGAAGTCTCTCAGCCTCACTCACCTCACAGAGTGTTTGTTCTGGGGGAGGAAGGGAAAAGGAGATTGTTAGCTGCTTTGAAACTCCTTAGGTAGTGATAAAGCAGGATATCAAATCCAAACTCTTCTTCTTCCTCTAGGGTGAGCGATAGCAGTACACCCAAGGACTCCCGGTCGGTTTCTTGGCTGAGCAAATATTTAGACCTTGTTTATTCGTTTATTCTTCAACATTCTCTTCCAGGCACTGATCAAGACCTTCACCTCATTCACTTCATCATTGCTATAGTTATTGATTTATTTTATTTCTCTTCATCTTAATTATACTTTGCTTCTCTGGATGTATGAAATTGATTTTAAAGAAGAAGGCACAAAACAAGTAACCTGGGGGGGGGGGACAACCAACGATTTCAATGAAACAGCAATAAAAGAATCAAATAAACTGCAGCAGCAGTGGGGCATAAAGAAAATAAAATGCATTGGCGGGATTCAAACACCCACCCAATTTGTTGAAAGGGTACAGGAGTGTGGAGGAAAAAGGTGTGTGCAGCCAAACAGAGCAGGATTTAAATCCTACTTGTCAGCTGACAAGCAGGAAGCTAAATCCTGTTTGGGCTTCAAGTGCCTGTTTGCATATATGCAAGACATACCCTCCAAGTGTCCCTATTTTCCAGGGACAGTCCCAGATTTACAGAAGCTGTCCCAGTTTCTGATTTCATCCAGAATGTCCCGCTTTTCCTTAGGACATCCCTATTTTCATCTGAGAAATGTTGGAGGGTGACGTGTAGGTTGGTTCCCACAAGGCAAGGCACAGTGGTAATAGCAAGAACCTTTATTGAACCAACAGAACTGGACAACAGGGGCAAAGCAACTGCTTATATACATTTTTGAAGGCCTGGGACACTCCCACTCCCAACATGATTGGCTGTCTAAACTTCCAAGCTGCGAATCATAACTTAGAGTTTAAGGGACAATGGCAGAGGCCTGAATCCTGAAATGTTCTGTGATTGGATATCATGTATCGAATCAGAGCACAGGGGCTCAGAATCCTTAGTCCAGACTCAAGCTCAGGCAAACACAGACAACTGAATACGTAACAGAAGGTATGGAATAGGATGTCTCTGTTTTCATCAGAGAACTATTGGAGGGTATGGCAAGGCAGAATTGAAGCCCACCCTCCTGCCCCACCAATTGACATCACGGGTGATGTCAGCAGATTGACAGGTGGGTGTGGTTTGTGGGGAACGGCCTCACATGCAAAATTGAATTCGTGTCAGACCAAGATTGACCCACGGACTAGAGTTTCCCCAACTCTGCTCTAAAGCACTCTTATACTACTTGACCAGTTGTGGCTTCCCTCAAAAAATTCTGGGAGCCGTAGTTTGCTAAGGGTGCTGAAAGTTCTTAGGAGATACTAATAAAAACTTATTAGCCTCAGGGAGGTTAGGCTGGCCTTGACCAGAGCCAGGGGTTTTTCGGCCATGGTCCCGATCTGGCAGAACGCTCTGTCACAAGAGACTAGGGCCCTGCGGGACTTGACATCTTTCCGCAGGGCCTGCAAGATGGAGTTGTTCCACCAGGCCTTTGGCCAAGGCACAGCTTGACCCCCTCTCTCCTTCTGTAATCCTCATAGAACTCTAATACAATGCTTGCCATTAATTTGATTCTGAATTGATTTAGAATGTACAGTGGTACCTCGGGTTACGTATGCTTCAGGTTACATGCGCTTCAGGTTACAGACTCCGCTAACACAGAGATAGTGCTTCAGGTTAAGAACTTTGCTTCAGGATGAGAACAGACCTCCGGAACGAATTAAGTACTTAACCTGGGGTACCACTGTATTTCAGTTAATTGACTCTGTGATTTTATGTACACTATGCTATTTTTACTTGTTGTTAGCCGCTCTGAGCCTGGCTTTGGCCGGGGAGGGCGGGATACAAATAAAATTATTATTATTATTATTATTATTATTATTATTATTATTATTATACAAAAGAAAGGAAGTCCACCCTCATAAAGCTACAGTTGCTAGTGCCCTTTTCTTCCTACAGTCCCCAGGATTCTTTGAGAAAAGCCATGAGTGCTAAAGTGGCGTAGAAACAGTTTAAACATGTGGTGCAGAGGCGATTCCATATTTACCTTACCATATTGGTGTGTGTGCAGGCAAAAGAGCTCCTCTATGCAAGGGGAATAATTTGCCCATTCATGCAAGCTCCCTCATGTATTCTGATGTGTGCATGTGCATGTGATGGAAACAGGCATACCACTACCTTTATTTCCAGTGCTAACACCATGGGCCATACTGTTGCTTTCCTGCTTTACGCTAAGAATGCTTGCATGATACCTTCCCCTTCGGACTCTCCCTGGTCTCTCCACTCCTCCGCATCCTCCTCTCAGCTTGGGCCATGGTGTCGGATAGCAGGAGATCAGACAGAAGCCACAATTCAAAGAGCATTTCATGGATTGTCAATTAGAATCAGCCGCCACCGCGATAACTCTCAAAGACAACCTAATTAGCAATTCTTTGAACTGTACAAAAGTGGTCTTACTGGGTGCAAATGAAATTCATTTGACATGGAGTCAGTTAAAAGGTGACAAGACCTTCTTGTATTTCCAATAGATGAAACAACAACACAGGGAGCGAGAGAGAGAGAGAGAGAGAGAGAGAGAGAGATTTGACAACTCCTGCACTGTCGGAGGCAAGCCAACAAAAAGACTACAATTTGCCCAAGACAATAGGAATTGATGTGGAAATGAATGGAAATCTCACGGCTCTTTACATTTCAGAGGGGAGGGGGTGAATCCATTGGTAAAAACTGTATGCATGTATGCATGAGAGCCAGTCCATTTAATTTTTTTGGAATAATAGATTCTTCATAGAATTGTAGAGTTGGAAGGGACCCGAGGATCATCTAGTCCAACCCCCTGCAATGTGGGAATCCCAGATTAGCCATAGCCAAAGCCAATTCCAAATGAATAGGAGATTGATTTAAGCATTTATAGGCTACACTGAAGAAGAAGAAGAAGAAGAAGAAGAAGAAGAAGAAGAAGAAGAAGAAGAAGAGGGAGGAGGAGGAAGAAGAAGAAGAAGAAGAAGAAGAGGAGGAGGAGGAGGAAGAAGAAGAAGAAGAAGAAGAAGAGGAAGAAGAAGAAGAAGAAGAAGAAGAAGAAGAAGGAGAAGGAGAAGGAGAAGGAGAAGGAGAAGGAGAAGGAGAAGGAGAAGAAGGAGAAGGAAAAGGAGAAGGAGAAGAATTTATTTGTACCCTGCCCATCTGGCTGAGTTTCCCCAGCCAATCTGGGCGGCTTCCAGCAAAGATTTAAAATACATTAAAATGTCACACATTAAAAACTTCCCTGAACAGGACTACCTTCAGATGTCTTCTAAATGTCAGGTAGTTGTTTATCTCTTTGACATCTGATGGGAGGGCGTTCCACAGGGCGGCCAGGTGGTATGCAACATGCAAAATAATAACTTATTATTAACTTACAGTACAGTATTACTACAGTAAATATAATGATAGATAATGATGGATAATGATGGTGATATATATGGTGAGTCTTTTAAAAGAGGCCCCATGGAACATGTGTACTCGGTATCCATGGGGCCACTTTTAAAGGACTCACCCTGTATACACACACACACGCGCGCGCAATTGGTAGAGCATGAGACTCTTAATCTCAGGCTCGTGGGTTCGAGCCCCACATTGGGCAAAAGATTCCTGCATTGCCGAGGGTTGGACTAGATGACCCTCACGATCCCTTCCAACTCTGTTGTTGTTGTTGTTTAGTTGTTTAGTCGTGTCCGACTCTTCGTGACCCCATGGACCAGAGCACGCCAGGCACTCCTGTCTTCCACTGCCTCCCGCAGTTTGGTCAGACTCATGCTGGTAGCTTTGAGAACACTGTCCAACCATCTCGTCCTCTGTCGTCCCCTTCTCCTTGTGCCCTCCATCTTTCCCAACATCAGCGTCTTTTCCAGGGAGTCTTCTCTTCTCATGAGGTAGCCAAAGTATTGGAGCCTCAGCTTCACGATCTGTCCTTCCAGTGAGCACTCAGGGCTGATTTCCTTAAGAATGGAGAGGTTTGATCTTCTTGCAGTCCATGGGACTCTTAAGAGTCTCCTCCAGCACCAACTCTAACTCTAACCAACTTCCAAATCTACAATTCTCTCATTCTCTGATTATTTCTCTCTCTCTCTCTCTCTCTCTCTCTGATATATATATACATATGTTGCAGTGGATGGCACTCAACTAAGTTTCAATCAGAGCAGACCCACTGAAATTAATAAGCATGACTAGCTTTAAGTGGGTCCACTGAGTAAAAACTTAGTTGAATACCACGCTAAGAGAGCAACCCTATATTGAGATCTACTGAGATAAATGGGTTAGGAGCCATGGGATCTCTGGACTATACCAGCTTAATTCCTTCATCCTTGACTCAGCCGAAGCTTCACCAGCATATTTTCCTCCATCCCAGGACCCTTAAAGAGTCAGGGTGCAGATCCATGATACAAATTGGCATTTGGAGAAAGGCCATATCCCAGTACGTCCACAGTGCATGCAGAAAGTCCTGAGTTCAAGCTGCAGCATTTCCAGGGAGACTCAGTCAAAACAATTCTGCCTGAACCCATGGAACATTACCACCAGTCGGTACATGGAGCAATCCTTCCTGTTGATCCTATGCATTAATTTATAAAGTAGCTTCTGGGCAAATTACGAGAGCAGGTTGCTGGAGTCTCAATGGGACTGGAATTTGCAGTCCTCCCACTTATTCTGTAAGCAAAGTAATAATAATAGTAAGAAATTAAGGGGGGAAATAGGTGGGAAATCGGGAATCCCAGGAGACCCAAGCCTTGGACCCCTAGGGTCAGCCCTAGGGTGACAGCCCTGGTGACCAGCCTCGGTCAAATGGGCCTTTTAAAAATCCATCAGCTCACCCAGGAAAGCTGTGATACTTTTTCAAAGAACCATCTCTCTGTCTCTTTTCTACAGTCAATGCTTGGGTGGTTCTGTCCCAGTAATTTGGCTTGTCTTACCTTTGGGGCTTTCTATAATAATCCAAAGGCCCTGGGGCAAGTTTCCCATGTTCGGAACAGGAGGGTAATGCACACAATGAAGATGTACAGTCAAAGGCTTTTGCATGGGGCTTGTATTTCCAGAGAGGGAGAAAGAGAGAGAGAGAGAGAGGTGCTGTTCTTTTCCGGTAAGGTTCATCATTCCTTTAGCTAAGCCTGCCTACCAGCACATCTCCAATTGCCATTGCAGGCTCCTAGCACTTCGCTTAAGCAGCTCCATGTATTTTATTTTCGTGGGGGTTGGCCCGGAGACAAAACCATCCATTCAAATCAATAACCATCAAAGAGCAATTGTTGACTGAGCCAGCATCTTCCCCTTCAGACCAAAAATCCCAGTGGGAGCAGCAAGGCAATATTTCTTGTTTGTTTGTTTGTTTGTTTGTTTGTTTGTTTGTTTGTTTGCCAGCTCTTTTTGTGTGTGTGTCGAAATTCAGATCGGATGCCTCCTAGCATGCAATCCCACTCTGTCTTTTGCCACCTTGTGGCTGTCTGAGGCCACTACAATGGATTGCTTTGCAATGCATCGCTTAAACGGGCGTCCTAATTGGGTGATCAATGCAGGGGTGTTGCTGCTCCCCTTCATTTCTTGGGTCTGCGTACATGCCAGTTATTAGAATGTATGAAATGGAACCTCATCCCATTACAAGAGCCCAAAAACGTGCATCTAGTCAAGTATCGAGAGCCAGTGTGGTGTAGTGGTTAAGAGCGGTAGACACGTAATCTGGGGAACCGGGTTCGCGTCTCCGCTCCTCCACATGCAGCTGCTGGGTGACCTTGGGCCAGTCACACTTCTCTGAAGTCTCTCAGCCCCACTCACCTCACAGAGTGTTTGTTGTGGGGGAGGAAGGGAAAGGAGAATGTTAGCCGATTTGAGACTCCTTAAAGGGAGTGAAAGGCGGGATATCAAATCCAAACTCTTCTTCTTCTTCTTCTTCTGAGATGCTTCTGTTAAGAGCACAGACAGAGCCTGAAGGCAGTCATCAACTTCCAGGGTTTCTGATATATATTGGTTCTAAATCTGGAGGTTGCATATAGCTTTTGTGATGAATAGACCTAAGCCCTGTTCCTGCATTATTTGCTTATAGGACACAACCGTGTTTACTTGGAGAGTGGGCAGACTTTGAGGCCCACTCCCAATATCATCGCTCTTTTCCAAACAAATTGGCATTGCCTTTGCTTGTTGGATGAAAAACATCTTCGTGCAAACGCTTGCTCATGCTTAGGGCACCTGTGTGGTTAATACACCTGACCAGGGGTGCCAACTTGAATTAAATATTGGAGGAGCCCTGCCCCATATAATCAATCAGGAGCAAAGCACATGCACACATTTGAATGACAATGCCTACCAACTGAGAGGGGGCTAGCCCCATCAAATATTTTATTGGGGGAGGCAAAGGGATCGTGGCCCCTATGCACCTGATTGTGTAGGTGTCCCAAATGCACAGAGGTCCTACATCAAGTGTTAGGAAACTTTGGCCCTCCAGATGTTGCTCTGCAGCAGCTCCCATCAGCCCCATGAAGCATGGCCAATGGAGTTTGCATATAGGAGCCTCTCTTCAAAGGATTTCAGGCAACACACGTTCTGAAGAAAGAATTTGATGTGAACCAAGCTATCCAAGTGCTGGCAGGTGAATCCTGTGCAGACAGAGAAGGGAACATGTCAGCATCCCAGCAGAGTTCCATTACCAAGAAGTGTTTGCAGAGAAGCAAATCTTTTTGGGTGAGTTTGGAAGACCTGATTTGTGCAACACTCCTCCACTCTCCAGAGTTCATCAGGGAACACATCACAGGGCCCAAGGAGCCACTCAAGCCATTCAGCAATGGGAGGTTGTTGCAGAGGTGCCCTTCACTCAAGGGCACCTCTGCTTTCTGCGATAATCATCCTAATCAATTTACCTGCCCACAATAAACCTTGGCAGCATACCATCCCTGTACTTCTAAATTTTCATATAGCCATGACTAGCACCCATCAATGAAAAGGTCGTCCATGGAGTCTGTACATACAGCAGCTGTGATTGCAAAGGTGGAACCCAGTCCCAGAGGTGGGTTGGGGTTTTATTGGGGGGTCTCAGACAGGCTGCCATTGGTGCCCCCAGAATCTTAATTAGGTGGAACTCACATGTTTTAGATAAATAAAGGCTGCATTGCCACCTCCATCACTATAATTCTTTTAATTAACCTTCCAAGCAGGCAATCCAATCAGCAGAATTTCCTCCCGCAAGCTGTTTTTCCTTCTCTTTTTCCCCCCTCTGTTGAAGAAAACTTGTTCGCCTTCTCCCAAGACAGACCAAAGGATAATCTCCTCTTTCACTTACTTTAATATCCACTAGTCACCCATTTATCTCTCCGACATGATTGAAATTGGCCTGGGCATCTCTCAGCAGGCAGCGCGGGTGAGTAATATACACACAGGGCTCTTCTCGGCAGGGGCAAGAGTTCAGCTCCAAAAATGTAAAGCATGTACCTGATTTTCTTAAGTGCTGACCTACCAATTAATTCCAGGGCACGTTCAGGGTGCTCAGAGCTCCCAGATGCTGAGAAATGGATTTCTTCTCTTCCTATGCTGAAAAGTGGGATGGGTACATTTATGTTTTGGAAGTGCTGGTGGGTCACAGAGTTATCTAACACAGAGGTAGAGAACTGGCCGGATTCTTATCTTCCTTCATATTCTGTGGATCAAGTTTGACAGGAGGGTGTGGCTGCCCACCTGCCAATCACCTGTCATCACAATGACTTCAGGTGACCCATTTTCTTGCAATGCACAGGGCTCTGTGCAAGCAACACCCATCGGCTTCAGAAGACCCACACAGGGTACGATGCTCACAGGTGCCACTGATCAGCAGGTGGGCAATTCCTGAAAACCTTCTTTGTTTTTTTTTATAATATTTTTTATTAGTTTTATGAAATACAGAAAAAAGAATAAAGAGCATATTATAAAAGTAGAAAGAGAAAGTTACAAATTTTCTTGTTCTTTTTTCCAAATCTACTGGACTTCCCCGCGTCCTCCCAACCCTGCATTCTCTGTGATACATAACATCTGCAATTTGTTAACTTGTTTCAATACTTATTGTATCTTCCATTTTATCATGTTACCCAATTTCAAATATATTATGACCCAAATCATGTACGTTTTCATTTTAACACAATAAAGTTGTTTCATTATTCTATCTCTGACTTCTTGTACCTTAATTTCCATTTCTTTAATTTAACATTACTGAAGCTAGAATTTCCTAAAAGATGCGTTTTTTAACATTCATACAACTTATAATATTTTTCCAGATAGTCTTTAAATTTTTTCCAGTCCTCCTCAATTGTTTCTTCTCCCAAGTCTCGGATTCTGCCAGTCATTTCGGCCAGTTCCATGTAGTCCATCAACTGCGTGTGCCATTCCTCCAGTGTGGGTAAATCTTGTGTCTTCCAATGTTTTGCAATCAGGATCCTTGCTGCTGTAGTAGCGTACATAAAAAAAGTTCTGTCCTTCTTAAGCACTCTCTGGTCCACCTGCCCAGGAGGAAGGCCTCTGGTTTCTTGGGTAAGGTAAATCTAAGTACCTTTTTTAGTTCATTATGAATCATTTCCCAAAAGGCCTTCACTTTCGGGCAGGTCCACCAGAGGTGAAAGAATGTCCCTTCCGCCTCTTTACATTTCCAGCATTTATTATCAGACAGGTGATATATCTTAGCAAGCTTGACTGGGGTCATGTACCACCGGTATATCATTTTCATAATGTTTTCCTTCAAGGCACTACATGCCGTAAATTTCATTCCGGTGTTCCATAACCTTTCCCAGTCTTCAAACATAATGTTATGCCCCAAATCCTGCGCCCACTTTATCATGGCGGATTTGACTGTCTCATCCTGAGTATTCCATTTAAGCAGCAGGTTATACATTCTCGAAAGTAGTTTACTTTTTGGTTCTAACAGTTCTGTCTCTAGTTTCGATTTTTCCACCTGGAATCCAACCTTCTTGTCTACTTTAAAGACCTCTTGAATTTGTGCATAATGCAACCAATCTCGCACCTTGTTTTTTAGTTTTTCCAAGCTCTGCAACCTCCAATTGTCTCCAATCTTTTCAATAATTTCCTCATATTTAGGCCAATTGGCTTCCATATTAGGTCTCTTACGTGCCTTGGCCTCCACCGGTGAGAGCCACCTCGGAGTCTTACTCTCCAATAAGTCTTTATATTTTGTCCAGACCATTAAAATTGCTCTCCTGACAATGTGGTTTTTAAACAGTTTGTGCACTTTAACCTTGTCATACCACAAATATGCATGCCACCCAAAAGCGTTGTCAAACCCTTCCAGATCTAGGACATCAGTGTTTTCCAGTAAGATCCAATCTTTCAACCAGCAGAAGGCTGCGGATTCATAATATAACCTCAAGTCTGGCAGGGCAAATCCCCCTCTTTCTTTCGCATCAGTTAATATCTTAAACTTTATTCGGGGCTTTTTGCCCTGCCAAACAAACTTAGTGATATCCTTCTGCCACCTTCCAAAGCATTCCACCTTGTCCACGATCTGTAGGGTCTGAAACAAAAATAACATTTTTGGCAATACATTCATCTTTATAGCTGCTATTCGGCCCAACAAGGAAAGTTTCAATCTTGACCACGTTTCCAAATCTCTTTTGATTTCTGACCAACATTTCTCGTAGTTGTCTTTAAACAAATTCAAATTTTTGGAGGTCAGATACACCCCTAGGTATTTTACTTTTTTAACCACATTTAATTCTGTTTCTTTCAGGAACTCATCTATTTCTGCAGTTGTCAAATTTTTTGCTAAAACCTTAGTTTTTTGCTTGTTCAACTTGAATCCCGCCACCCGACCAAAGTCAGAAATTAATTCTAGCACTCTTTTAGTACTAGAGACTGGCTCCTGTAATGTTAATACCAGGTCATCTGCAAATGCTTTCAATTTGTATTGTTTCACTCCGACCTCAATTCCCTGTACCAACCGGTCCTTTCTAATCATGTTCAATAGCACCTCCAGAACTGAAATAAACAATAGAGGGGATAGAGGGCACCCCTGTCGTGTCCCTTTTTCAATTTTAAACTCCTCTGTCACCACATTGTTTACTATCAATTTAGCTTTTTGTTCTGAATATATTGCTTCTATTCCATTTTCAAACCCCCGCCCCACTCCCATCCCTTCCAAATTTTTCTTCATAAACATCCAAGAAATGTTGTCGAAGGCTTTCTCCGCATCGATAAAGATTAACACCGCTCTAGTGTTAAGCTTTGTTTGTAAAAGTTCCAAAATGTCGATGATGTTTCTTGTGTTGTCAAACAAATGCCTACCAGGGAGAAAGCCTGCCTGGTCCTTATGGATCACTTCATTAAGCACTTTTTTAAACCTACTTGCCAAAATGTCTGCAAAAATTTTGTAATCCACATTTAGGAGTGAGATGGGGCGGTAGTTCTTAAGCTGGGTCTTCTCAGTTTCTAGTTTGGGTATCAATGTGATGAAGGCTTCTTTCCACGTTTCCGGTGCCTTCCTCCCCTCCATAATCTGGTTACAGACCTCCAACAAAGGTTGTATCAAATAGTCTTTCAGAACCTTATAGTATTTGGAGGTAAGTCCATCCGGGCCTGGAGATTTGCCTAATTGGAGGTTCTGAATGGCGCTTTCAATTTCTTGCTGTGTAATATTACTATTCAGGGTTGTTCTCATTTCCTGAGGTATTTTCTGTAATCCATTGGTTTTAAGAAATTGGTCCACCTCCGAATCTTTCTGTGGCCCTTGTGAATAAAGTTCTTTGAAATATCTCTGGAAACACTTTCTAATTTCCTCGGGTTTCTGAACCATTCTCCCTTCAATCTCTAGATTTGTAACAGTATTAAGTTTTTGTCTCTTTTTCAACTGCCATGCTAGCAGTTTCCCACACTTATTTGCTGATTCAAAAGATCTTTGTTTCATTTGTTTAATTTTCCATTCCACCTCTTGATTTATCAGTTTCAAATATTGTGCTTGGAAAAATTCCACTTCTCTCAGCACCTCCTTCGACTTAGGCCTGGATCTTAGTTTTTTCTCTCCATCTCTTATTTTTTCCAATATCTTCTCCTTCTTTTCATTCCAGAGTTTTTTCTTGATCGTATTTTGTTGTATTAGAAACCCTCCCATGACTGCTTTACTTGCGTCCCAGATTGTTCTTTTTTCCACAGTGGTATTTAAATTTATCTCAAAATAGTCCTTTAAAGTTTTTTGGGCCTTCTTAACAATCTTCTCGTCCCTTAATAAGGTGTCATTCATTTTCCATCTGAAGGATCCGGTTGTATTTAGTCTCAATTCCATTTTCAAAGCATTATGGTCGGACCTGAAAACCTTCTTTGACCCAGCCGTGTCTTAACATGCCCAGCACCTGAGACCTTATATGATGTAATGTGTTGGGCAGGGGGCATGGTTTGGCCAAAGTGACCTTGTGGTTCAGTGAGACCTGTGTGCTGAAAGTTCTCCACCATTGATGTAACACATCTACCCAGAAAGGGAAGTGTTTTCTTGGCTTACAGCCTGATCCAGGCATCTTTACTCAGAAGTAGGACCATTGTATTCCATGGCTCTCACATCCATGTAGGTACTGTATCTATGGTTCTGTCATCTACACCATACTTCGAATTGCTGGCTATTATTTATTTATTGGATTTATATGGTGCCTTTTTGTCACTCAAGGGGATTTACAATTTGAAAATGCTAAAGCCAATGCATTATATATAAAGCCAGGGGTGGATTTACTATGAAACTAATTAAGGTTACATTTCAGGGCCCCTAATCCCAGAGGGGGGCCCAGAAGTGACTTTAGTCTACATTGCTTAACAAAGTTGGGTCGTGCTGTGGGTTAAACCACAGAGCCTAGGGCTTGCCGATCAGAAGGTTGGCGGTTCGATTCCCCGCAACGGGGTAAGCTCCCGTTGCTCGGTCCCTGCTCCTGCCAACCTAGCAGTTTGAAAGCACATCAAGGTGCAAGTAGATAAATAGGTACCGCTCCGGCGGGAAGGTAAACGGTGTTTCGGTGCGCTGCTCTGGTTCGCCAGAATCGGCTTAGTCATGCTGGCCACATGACCCGGAAGCTGTACGCCGGCTCCCTCAGCCAATAAAGTGAGATGAGCGCCGCAACCCCAGAGTCGGTCAAGACTGGACCTAATGGTCAGGGGTCCCTTTACCTTTACCTTACTCAAATTGATTAATTTTTTGTTGTGTCTATTTAAACCATCCCAAAGTTTGAAAGTCTGTATCACAGACATTGAAACAGCCCCGCTGAAGAAGATGATAGCAGTTACTCAGACTTCACTGCTGGTTGCGAAGGGGCCCCCATGATAGTTCAAACTTCAAGGCCCCCAAAAGGTAGGTTCGCCACTGCATAAAACAGAGTGGCAGAATCCTCTCAGGCCAAGACATGGGGTCCCTCATTTCCATCTTTCGTCCAGGCACGGGGGACTTTAAGCATCCCCAGGAAAGGCAGTTTAGGTTAAGAGTCAATCCTGCTTTCCAGGGAACTCTGGGAACTGTAGTTCTGTGACAACAACTCTCAGCACCCTTAATAAACTCCAATTCCCAGAATTCTATGGGGGAAGCCATGACTGTTGAAAGTGGTATGGTGCTGCTGTAAATGTATATTGTACTGCAGAACCTATACCTAGATTTTAGCCTGATCGCTAATTGGCCATCTGGGCAAAGTCTTTCAGTGTTGGTGTAACACGATGGCTATAGTCTGCCATATGAAGCATCCCTACTTCGAAGCAAATTCTGCAGAGTTCTAATGTTAACATCTGGTAGGGACCCCAGTCCTTCTTTCAAACCATCTGCCTGGAGTAGAACGGAAAGTTTTGCTCTATTTGTTTACTACAGCTATAAAATCGAGACTCACAGCTCATCTTGTCTGAGAGCACATCTACAAATGCATTACAAGCAATGGGTAGGCTTAATCTGTTTTCATTATATCTCTACCCATTAAAAAGCTGAGAGAATACATTATATATCATGTGATCGATAAAGTGAAATGACTCGCATTTCAATATTTGGAATTTATTTCTACTCGAAGCCATAAAATGTTTTGCAACTTCAGATTTTATTTTATTTTATTTTATTTTATTTTATTTTATTAAAAAAATAATGATCTGATGATTTCAGGGCAAGTTGCATCATAAAATGTTTTGTATCTAAATGAAAAAAATGTAATCTTTTTCGTAAAGACTGGGGGGAAAGGTAGCTGAAGCCTCCCACGTTTATGAGAAGCACTTTTACAATCCCATATTGAGATCAAATACACCCTAATTATGTATTTCTTAAATAAATAAATAAAAGGAAATGTGTTTGACAGTCACCAATTTGCTGAGCTATCTGTGAAAAAATATGTGACATTGTGTTAAGATTTATTGCAAACAGTGCTGATTCACAACCACGTCCATGAGTTTTCTGAAAAAGTTCAAAAGTTATACTGTATTTAAAATCTAAAATGGGTGAAGTTCCTGGGAGACTATATTGGAGAAGGGATGCGGAGGTCAAGTAGGGAGAACTCTGAGAATTTAGAGAGGTGAGAGCTCTTTAGAGACTGAAGGTGAATTACAAATATTGTAAATATACTAGCACTAGTAATTGTTGAACTGGTTGTAAGGAGGGATTCAGACAGGTCGAGTTTCTAGTCAAGTTTAGACTGTGGTTGGTGGGGCAGTGCCCCCTCCATCCTAATGAACCAGCCTCCACTGCTCATTATACAGGTTTCCATCATATGCTGAAGACACACCTCTTTATCATGACCTTTAAGGTGCGCTGGGTTCTGCCTAACATTGGGGGGCTCGGTGCAGGTGCAAGACGTAACAGGCACGGCACACACAATGTCACAAGCCTGGAGGAGTCCTGACAGGGCCCAGAGCCCCTGCCAAAAGACCTGCTGGGGCCTAGTCACAGCCATGGGAGGACCGAACAGAGGTTGCTGCTGCCACGGGAGGACCCGACGGGGTCTGTCACAGCCTCAAGAGAGCCCAATGGAGCCCGCTGCTGCTGCGAGAGGGCCCGATGGGGCCCGTCCGACTGCAGAATATTAAGGGGGCCTGGCCCCCTCATTGAATTTTTTTTGGGGGGGCCTTAGCCCCCATAACCCCACATAGCTAGCATACCTGTGACCTTAAGATTTGTGTAGTTTTTGTGGTATCACCTCTGTCGTTTGATATACATTCTTCAGTTTGTTTTCAATTGTTTTACTGGATTTTAATGTAACAAGATTATACAGTGGTACCTCAGGTTAAGAACTTAATTCGTTATGGAGGTCCGTTCTTAACCTGAAACTGTTCTTAACCTGAGGTACCACTTTAGCTAATGGGGCCTCCTGCTGCCGCCGCATCGCTGCCATGCAATTTCTGTTCTCATCCTGAAGCAAAGTTCTTAACCCAAGGTACTATTTCTGGGTTAGCGGAGTCTGTAACCTGAAGCGTCTGTAACCTGAGGTACCACTGTAGTGCCGAAACTTGCTGAGTTCTATGAAGGCAACCTTGAGACTAGGGAGGAGGAAACTAGCAAGCAGTGCCACCCCCTGGACCTGATGTACATAAGACAGCAGACAGATGAGATTGACTCATCGAGGTTGGTAGGGCACTGCCCAACTTGTTAGATCAACCTCCGCTATCCTGAAGGAGGGCATGATCAGAACCCCCAAAAGAAAGCTACATAGGCATGAGGATATCATTTTTTTAAAAAAAAATCACACACAAGAGCACCTCATAATTCCAGCAAACATAGGTAGGAGAAGGAGAAAGGAGTCGCAACAGCTTCAACATGAAGAACAATATGAAAAGATGGAAGGTGGCAGGCTCTCCTGCCCTGAGGACACAGCAGGAGTTTCCCTGTGATATGTCGAGTGACAGCACTGTCCAAATGGGCTCAACTTATCGACTAGACAGCAATCATAGGCAAGCCAACACTTGCATTCAAAACACTGGCAGGGACGGAGGAAATGGAGGCCAATGTTTATGCATGTCGCCGCTGAATTTCTGAGCTCTCCCCTCCAGCATAACACTGCAAACCCATCTCCTGCACAGCAGGGACAATTATACATGAGTTCTAAGTTTCCTCTTCTGGGGGGAATATCAGGAGAGCAGGACTCATTAAAATGAATGAGCACCTGTTGCTGACGGAATGTTGAGGCTGGCAAAAGGCTGAAGGTCTTCTGCACACACTGCCCCTTTCAGCACAGAGTGTATTGTTCATTGCGTTTCCAAAGCATTTGTGCAAATTTCTTCTTTTTCCCCCTTGATTTTTGCTGCAATCATATTTCCTAGGCCATCCACTAGAGAAACATTCTAAATTACACAAGAGGTTTTTCTTATTGTTTTGTAGGGGGTGTTATAAATAGCAGCAGGGTTGCTTCATTGCCTAGTTTAATGACGGGCGATTATGTTTCAATGGAATGATAAGTGTGCATTTTAATTATGGATGGAATTTGTTTTTGTACTTGTAAAGCACTTAGGAGCCTGCTTTTGCATTAAGTGGTGCACAAACCCAAAAATAACAAGGATAAAATAATATGTCATCATCATCACACTCCCCACCACCCTGTTACCTACAAATTTTATTGAATTTGTCATTATGTAAACTCTGTCAAGCCAAAAAATGAAACAAATTCAAGCTTCACTGATGTTTCATGAAATAACATAAATGCATAAGAATTCAAGAAAGAAGGAAATGGGGGGGGGGGGAGGATAGGGAGGAGGACATGTTATTCACTTCATATAATCCCACTGCTACTAATGTAGATGAGAAACAACTCAACTGTCCAGCACATAAACCAGGTTTCGCATATATGGTATCTTCCAGATATAGCTGATGAGAGCTGCCATCCAAAACATATAGCGGGCACCAGTTTGGTTAATGCTGACATACTCTTACCTACTCTTTGAAGCCACCTGATAATCATATCAAAAATTTATGATTTTCCAGCATGGATGGTGATTCTATATGGAAAAAGGCATACTCATTTTTAAAAACATTTATAAACCACTACACACACACACACAACATAAAACCAGAAATATTGAAGTAAATAAAAACAGATTCAGGTATATACACCCCAATTCAAGATGCTGGTTTTTACTTGCAATGCTCTTTATCCTTGATGGGGAACCACTAGCCTGTGTGCCAGTACTTTGAGAACCAAAGACTGGTGGAGCAATTCTAGTGCCTGGGAAGCCCTTATTACCTGAAGAGATGCTTCAGACTGTTGGGTCACCAGCTATGCACAGAACCGCAGATCCCTACCTCTACAGCTCTACCACTGAGCTTTGGGGAAGGGCCATATATCAGTGGTAGAACATCTACTTTGCATGCCGAAGGTCCCAGGTCCAGTCCCTGGCATCTCCAGGTAGGGCTGGAAAAGATCCCTGTCTGAAATCCTGGAGAGCAGCTGTCAGTCAGTTTCAACAAAACTGAGCAAAATGGACCAATGATTTATGGCAGTTTCCTATTTGCCTAGCTTCTGACGGTAAAATAGTCTGTGAATGCTTATTGTGCAACCTCAGAAGCCAACATAAGGGTTCTTGCTACCTAATCCGGTAATATGCAGATATATGCAAATGTGTCATTTACCCTTTGTATGTGATTTGGAGGTTTCCCTCCTACTCCTCCCCCCTTCCTCCCCCTCTCTCCCCCTCTCTCCCTTTTGTTACATGCAGATGCATTAGTTCACACACCTCTCCAAAAATGTCCTTCCCTGTCTCTCTGATGGCTGTTTTGGGTGACAATTTAATATTTTGGAGTCCTGCAGCTCTCGCTTGCTGACTGTCCAAATGACAGCCACTCATCCGCTGTGCCAGCACTAAAGTGCTTTTATCATTTCAAAAGTTGAAGCCTTCTCCCCTGTATAGTAAATATTGTCCACTGCAACATATCAAAGGCCTTGACCATATTCACAGGTTGTTGTTGTCGTCTCTGTAAAGCAAGTAAGTCTATTCTAGAAAAGTGTATGTCTAGCTTTGAGAAAGCGTGTTCTCACTAAAAGGAGAGCACGGGTTGCGGATGGGGCTATACAAGGCACCCCATGATTGCTAGGCAAGTTAAAGCCAGGGCTTGTTTAGATGGGAGGATCTGGTTATCTGGGGAAAGTTGATGTTGCAAACTTAGGGGTGGGGTCAGTGGCTATTTAAGCAAGGTCCACAGCTTTCTCTTTCTCTTTTGCTGTGGACATCGGATCTCATCGGATCTCTGAGTGACTACAGCAGAAGTTTGGGTCGTATACCTTTTCCCTTTGTTTTTCTTCCTCCATTTTCTCCTCTTTCTTTAATTTGTTGCTGAAAGATCCTTCCCCACTTTATTTAATTTTCCTGTTTGTTTTAATTCCCTTTAATTTAGTCGGGGGGGGGGTGCTCGGCCTGGGCCCAGGGGCCGTGTGGGGAGGGCTTCCCTCAATTCCCCTGCCCTCTTGCAGGGTCGATCCCCAGTCAAGGGAACATTTCTTCTCAGTTTGTCCTTGCTTCTCCCTTCCCCACAGGCTTCTGTTGGCTGCCTGGCTAGGGGTGGCTTACCTTGCCCTGTAGCAGGCCCTGGGAGGCCGGCCTGGTGTTGCTGGGGGGCTGGGTGCCGCTGGTTGTCCCCAGAGGTGCATTGATTTGAGCGGAGAGCTGTGAGGCCTCCATTTTGCAGCCTCATTAGGCGGGAGCGCCATTTTGATTCCTCTCGGCCACGTGGCGGCCTCTAGCGTTCAGGCCTAGTAATTGCAGGGCCTGGTGGTTGCTTTATCCTAGGCTGAGTATAATTGGTACTACTGCGACCTCTTGTGGCAGTTGATATGTTTGCAGGCAATTAATTTCTTCAATTGCACGCAGCCTGGACGGCTAGTGTAGGTGTGTGTGCTGGTAAAGAGCACAAGGTTGTGGTTTGTTTCCGTATTGGACAGCTTCTGATTTGGTGGCTGGTGCTCTTCCCAGCTGCTCCTGGGTTACCGATCTGTTGCATAATCTGTAAGCAAGTGGTTGCCTCCTGTCTACTGGTGCATCATTTTATAGTCTAGGTCTTAGTTTTAATTAACTATTTAATTCATTCTGCTTCATTTTCTTGCAGATTCTAGCGTCTTAAAGAACTTAGTTGGTTTTTTTTTTTTTTCTCTACTTAATTTTATTTTCTTTTCTTTTCTCACCAGTAGTAGGAATGGCTCCTAAGAAGGCAGCAGGAAGGCCTGTTCCAGCCCGCTCCTCGAAGCGGCCTATAAAAGGCCCATCCCAGGCCTTGCGATCTCCGCAGCCTGGTCAGTCCTTGAAACGCATCCAGGCTATGGTTTCAAGTTTGTCTGGCGACCCGGTGACACTGGCAAGGGTAGAGGCGGAGATGGATGGCCTGCTACACCGTTGCTCGACCCCGTCAACGTCATCAGCATTCCCGCCTCCCCCGGTGGATGTTTCCTCTCCTGCATCATCATCTAGTGAAGAAGGGGAGCCACTGTTAGCCGGAGTTGGCTTACCTGATGCTCCGCAGGTCCAACCTCCGGTGCTGCCTGTATCGCAGGATGCAGTGCCTAGGGGCCGTGGTCGTGCCAGGGTCGGCGCCAGAAGAAGCGCATCGACCCGGGGCCGCGCTGTACGGGGCTCACCTGTACGGCCCCCAGCGCTGGGGCATTCTAATCCAGTTCATTCACAAGTTGTCTCTGTTCAGTCAGCCCCAGGTGCAGTGCAACAGGGTGAAGCGTCAGATTCTTCGATTGAAGACAGTCTTCCTCTTCCTCCAAGGTCCTCTTCCGGTGGGCATCGTCGCCGAAAAAGGGGCTCCAGGAGGCACTCTAAGAAGAGACGGAGGGACACATCGTCCTCCACTTCAGGTACTTCCTCCATCAGCTCTAGCAGTGATTAGGGGGCCCCCCTTAAGCTTTACTGGGGCTACGGGGAGTCGTCGGGGCTGCCAAAGTGGGTTTGGGAGCGTAGGGCAAATTCTCATAGGGCCAGGTATGGCGCCGTACAGGAGTGTCGAGAAGGGGTCCTGGTGCCTGACGTAAGAGTCTCCACCAATTCTGCTAGGGATATTATTCCTGGTGCCCACTTGTCTTCCAAATTGCGGTCTAGGATTCTGGATGGCCGCTACGTGGATATTTTCAGCTTGGCTCCTCCGCTTGATGGTCAGGAGCCGCTGGACAAGGGCCTTTCCGTTCCCAAAAGACGGACAATTGTAGCAAAGGCTGACAGGACTTTTGAACGTTGGATGGATAGTTTCCAGGTTTTTGCTGGTGTGATTTCTGCAGCGTATCCCAAGAGGTCTCTGCACCTCTGGGTTTATCTGTCTATTGTCCGTTCAGCTTTTACGATGGCTGGCGAGACTGCTGCATTATCATATGACCAGAACTTTAGGCGTAGGGCGGCCAAGATACCGACGGCCCGCTGGGACAGGAAGGACTTGGATGTGTGGACCACTTATGTGGCACCACGTATTGAGAAGAAGGCTTCTGAGTTGCAAAAATTCAAGCCTGCCACCCAAAAAGTTGGGCGCAAGTGGTTCTGCTGGGACTTTAATAAGGGCATTTGCCAACGTCAAGCCTGTAAATTCGCACACCTTTGTGACAAATGCTCTGGGAGCCACTCGGCTTCTGCTTGCTCCGCGGCCAGGCGGCCCTTTCGCAGGGGAGGGGGCTCCCAGCAGCCCCCCAAGGTCCCTGCCCAGCCTCCTGTTCCCGGAGCAGGAAAGTGATATCTTTTCTTTGGCCTATACTCCGGTTCGGCTACAGCCGTTACTGGCGTTACTGGAATCTTACCCAGACAGAGAGTCAGCGTCGTATTTGAGTAATGGTTTTTCGCTGGGATTTAGGATCCCAGTGGTCGTGGCCCCTGTAGCCCAGAATCCTAGGAACCAGAAATCCGTTAAGGACATGCCTGGTGTGGCGCGTAAGAAAATTGAAAAGGAGCTGGCTTTACGTCGTATGGCTGGTCCTTTCGCCGCCACCCCCTTTCCTAATTTGCACATTTCACCCTTGGGAATAGTTCCCAAGAAGGCCCCGGGGGAGTTTCGCCTAATTCATAACCTCTCTCATCCTAATGGTACGTCGGTTAACGACGTAATTCCCCCGGAGCTCTGTTCGGTGAAGTATGCCTCTCTTGATCATGCGATCAAGATGATAAGGAAGTTTGGGCCTGGTGCCCTATTGGCCAAGTGCGACATTGAGTCGGCTTTTCGTTTGTTGCCAATTCATCCTGAGGATTTCTGGCTGCTGGGTTTTCAGTTTGACGGGGGATTCTATTTTGATAAGGCTATGCCCATGGGCTGCTCGGTAGCTTGTGCGGCTTTTGAGTGTTTCAGCTCATTCCTGGAATGGGCCTTGCGCGACAGAACCGGTTTGGGCGGGGTTACGCATTATTTGGATGACTTTTTACTGGCCTCCGCGAGGGACACGGGGAATTGCGTGGTTCTGCTGCGTGCCTTTGCGTCCCTGGCTGAAGACCTGGGGGTTCCATTAGCGGCAGAGAAAACTGAGGGTCCCACTACGCAACTTACCTATTTGGGTATCTTGTTGGATACCGTGGCCCAAACCTCTAGTTTGCCGCCAGATAAGTTAGTTGCTTTAAGGAAGGTCATTGAAGAACTGCTCCCATTGAGGAAGGTTACCTTGCGACAGCTTCAGTCGTTGCTAGGTCATTTAAACTTTGCTTGCAGGGTGGTGGCGCCGGGGCGCCCGTTCTGCTCTCGCCTGGCCAAACTTACCTCGGGGCTGCAGGCACCGCATCATAGGGTTCGTTTGTCCGCCCAAGTGCAAGCCGACCTCCGTGTGTGGCTGGAATTCCTGGAAGAATTTAATGGCGTATCACTGTGGCAGGACACTTTGAACCTCCACAATGATTTTCAAGTGCATTCGGACGCGGCAGGGTCACTGGGGTTTGGTTTGTTTTGGGACGGCAGGTGGTGTGCTGAACCTTGGCCCCAGGCTTGGTGTGGGGAAGCGATAACTCGAGACCTGACATTTCTTGAGTTTTTCCCCATAGTTGTTGCGGTACACTTGTGGGTCGAGCATTTTAAGGACCATCGGGTTTGTTTTTGGTCCGATAACCAGGCAGTAGTGACTGTTTTAGCTAAGCAGTCATCCCGGTCGTATAGGGTTTCGGCCTTGCTTCGGGTGTTTGTTTTGCACTGTCTGTGTTTTAATATTGTATTTTCTGCTCGCTTCGTTCCGGGTATTTCTAACGAGATTGCTGATGCTCTGTCCCGTTTTCAGATGGAACGATTCAGGTCATTGGCGCCAGAGGCTCGAGACCGTCCGGAGATTTTCCCGGATCATCTCTGGAACCTTGGCAACACTTAGTTTCACAGGGAGTAGCAGCATCAGTCGCCCCTTCCACGCTAAGGTCCTATAAGAAGGCCTGGGCTGATTTTCTGTCCTTTAATGGCCAATCGGCGGGGGCGGTCATCACCCCTCATTCTACTGCCCAGGTGCTTAAGTATCTGGCACATTTGTTCCAGATGCGCCGGGCGGCTAGGACCCTGCGACTTCACTCGGCAGCAATTTCTTTCTTTAGCAGGGCCACTTTTGACAAGGACCCATGTAGGAAGTTTGTGGTGCGCCGGGCATTGGAGGGATGGGGACGGCTCACCCCATCGAGGACTGTTCCCGGAAGTCCCATCACTTTTGAGTTGCTGATACAGATGCGCAGTAAACTGCGGAGCATCTGTTGGTCCAAGTTTGAGGCCCGTCTATTTTCAGCAGCCTTTTCCTTGGCATTCTTTGGGGCACTGAGGGTAGGCGAGGTGGTCCTGGAGCAAAAACGGGATGGAGGTTCCAGGGGTTTGCTGTTGCAGGACGTGAGCATGTCACAGTCGGACCTGAGGGTGCATATCAGGAATTCGAAGACCGACCAGGTGGGTAGGGGAGCCGTCATTCGGCTCTCGGCAACGGGAGAGAAGGGTCCTTGCCCCGTAAAGGATCTTAAGAGATACTTGTCCTTGCGGCCGGCAGGCGAGGGGCCTTTGTTTATTCATGAAAATGGGCACCCTTTAGTCCGGCATCAGTTCACTAAGGTGATGCGCAAGGTGGTAGTGGCCTGCGGCCGCAAAGCATCGGAATTTGCTCCTCACTCCTTCCGTATTGGTGCCGCAACGACAGCTGCCCATTGGGGTTTGTCTGCAAGGAGGATAAAGGACCTGGGTCGCTGGAGATCGGATGCATTCAAAGTATATGTGAGGAAATAATGGTGGTGTGTGTACTGACATTTTTGTGTTTTAACCCTAGGTCTGGCCGCTATCCGTATTTGGATAGTGGGACACAGCATTGTGCACTGGGCCGCTGTCAGAGCTCGTCAATCTGGTCTGGGAGCTGGCTTGGGCCTTCCGCAGCACGTGCAGGTGTCCTGGATTTCCAGACGAGGGATGCAGTGGAGAGAATTATTGCCTCTCATGCACAGACGGGTCCTCCACGCTGGCCCCCCTACAGCGATAGTGGTGCAGCTGGGGGAGAATGATATGGTTTCCTCTTCCTGCTTTGGGCTGCGTGCTGCCATATTACTGGACTTGAGGGATTTGGCGGCCTTGGTGCCTTCAACCACACTAATTTGGTCGCAGCTGCTGAAACGCCGCATTTGGAGGGGTAGCCCTTGCCCGGCGGCCACCGAAAGAGTTAGGAAGCGGATTAATTCCGCGGCAAGCAAATTGGTGGTTGGTTTGGGCGGATTTGTGATTCCTCACCCTCTGATTTCGTTCAAGGCCTCTGAATTATTCAGGGATGATGGGGTGCATCTTTCCCCGTTGGGGAATGATGTCTGGTTGGATGCAGTGGTGTCCAAGTTGAGGGTGTGGTTTAGTCTGTGAGTGGTTGGCGGCGAGCGTAAAGGGCTCGGGTGGCGGTTAGGCATTGGTTAAAATTGGTTGGTGGAGGGGTATGGATAGGCTGGGCCTGCCCCTCCAATGCTGCACGGGTATTCCGTTAAAGGAATTCTGGAACTTACCATCCCCTTCGTCCAAACCCTTGGTGCAGGGTGCGGGCCGTGTAAGTTCCAAGGAGCATGCGGGGATTAGCTGAGGGTCTGTTTCGCAGCTCCAGTTGACCCTGATCTTGCTCTTCCGCACTGACTACGGAGTCAGGGCTGTCCCCAAGGCGGGGAGGACAGATAGTCTAACCAATGCCTAAGCAACCACTCACAATTTGTATTGATAATAAAGTTGTGGCCAAAATTATGCCAAAAACCTTAAACAAAAATAATGTGTGAAGTTTGAGTTATTGGGTTTGGGGTGTCTTGGGGACCTCAGCACGCAAAGCGTGTTCTCACTAAAAGGAGAGCACGGGTTGCGGATGGGGCTATACAAGGCACCCCATGATTGCTAGGCAAGTTAAAGCCAGGGCTTGTTTAGATGGGAGGATCTGGTTATCTGGGGAAAGTTGATGTTGCAAACTTAGGGGTGGGGTCAGTGGCTATTTAAGCAAGGTCCACAGCTTTCTCTTTCTCTTTTGCTGTGGACATCGGATCTCCCGCCCGCCCTCCCTTGTTGGGCTTCGCTTGACCTTGCTATGCCTGTCATGGGGTCGTTCGCCTTGGTGCGGGGGCCCAGTAGGAATTTACCTCTTGGCTGATTAGTGTGTGCCAATTGGGTTTTGCCTACTGCGTAGCAAATCGTCACAACTTGTAAGGTTGGCGGTTAGGCATTGGTTAAAATTGGTTGGTGGAGGGGTATGGATAGGCTGGGCCTGCCCCTCCAATGCTGCACGGGTATTCCGTTAAAGGAATTCTGGAACTTACCATCCCCTTCGTCCAAACCCTTGGTGCAGGGTGCGGGCCGTGTAAGTTCCAAGGAGCATGCGGGGATTAGCTGAGGGTCTGTTTCGCAGCTCCAGTTGACCCTGATCTTGCTCTTCCGCACTGACTACGGAGTCAGGGCTGTCCCCAAGGCGGGGAGGACAGATAGTCTAACCAATGCCTAAGCAACCACTCACAATTTGTATTGATAATAAAGTTGTGGCCAAAATTATGCCAAAAACCTTAAACAAAAATAATGTGTGAAGTTTGAGTTATTGGGTTTGGGGTGTCTTGGGGACCTCAGCACGCAATACTGTATGTCAAATTTTTCTCCTCCTGTTCTCTTCTTCCAGGTAACCACAATGCTTTGTGATGTTAGTACTTACATCTAGACCAATGAGAGGCCCATCAAATGGTGAGTACATGTAGAAAAAGCAGCATGCCCACACAAAAATTTGGTCCTTAGTGGCAAGGCATGCTTGATCTTAGAAGCATTTGCCTGGTTTCTTATTGTGATGTGTGTTGGTTGTTAGGTACTACTACATAAGGATCCCGGGAGGGAGTTCAAGGCACAAGGCAATCCAGAGAAAAGTTGCAGCTCTTTAAGGAAGGAGAAGAGGCTTTGGGGAGGCTGAAGATGGGAAGGATCAAAGGTCGCTGGTAGGGCTATGTATGCTTTGAGCCAAGCCAAGAGCAGAGGCCCTTTGGGGGACAGTTTTCCTTAGCTGCTGCTAAGGCTGTGAAATAGATAGAAGTGTTCACCCATTCAGGGTGAGGGTAGGAAGAACTTGCTTCAGGAAGTCATCATATTGTCCAATATGATTGACTGTGTGGCCTTCATCACAATCCCTACATGGTCCAATGGTAAGTTTTGAAGCACAGGAGACCATCATGACAGCCGTAGTCATGCTCCCAGGAAGAGCCCAGAAATTCAGGTAGTTGGGCTGACTGTTATCACACAAAATAAAATAAAATAATAAAATTTCTTCCAGTAGCACCTTAGAGACCAACTAAGTAAGTTATTGGTATGAGCTTTCGTGTGCATGCACACTTCTTCAGATACCAAGTGTGCATGCACACGAAAGCTCATACCAATAACTAACTTAGTTGGCTCTAAGGTGCTACTGGAAGAAATTTTATTATTATTATTATTTTATTTTATTTATTTTATTTTGTTTCGACTATGGCAGACCAACACGACTACCTACCTGTAAGTGTTATCACACAGCTTTACATAGCACAGTATGCAGCATCTTAGGACCAGCTGATGGTTATAGAATAGCGATCTGGTAAAGGGTTGCATAGTAGTTGTTGCCGGACTGCAGTCCTATGCATAAGTTACCTGGGAGTAAACTCCATCGATGCTTCCCTATGGCTGCATATGTTCAACTTGCAAAACACATTGATCTTTTAAGAAAAGATCTACAGGCCACTGAAACTTAACCTTTAGCTTTTAATTAGAAGTGCAAATAATCTTGCAAAGGAGTGTTGCCATTTAAATTACCAGCATGAAATCAGAACCCCATCGGACCAAATAATTATCCTGCCCCTGCTTTGTTATATTTTCCTTATTCTCTGACTTCCTCTATTTTAATCTATCACAAACAACGGCGAAACTTGAACACCTTGCTATCACCTAATTTAAATTCTAGAGGAAGGAGTGTCCAGGGATTATTCTAGTGCTCCCGCAGATGTTGTCACTGGTTCTGCAATGGAAAGAAAAATCCTGGAGTTGTGGTTCTGTCTTACTTTCCCCCATTCCTGCTTCACTGTGCCACTGCCAGGGAGACTGAGGGAGACTGTTCCGCTGTCGAACAGCTCCTACTCTCAGAGAGTACTTCCTGATGTTTAGTTGAATTCTCCTTTCTTGTAACTTGGAGCCATTGGTTTAGGTCCTACCCTCCAGAACATGAGAAAACAAGCTTGTTCCTTCTTCTATGCGCAAACTCCTTAGCTATTCATATCTCCTTGAGAACAGCTTTCATCTATCCACTTTCTCCACACAGTGCGTAATTTTATTGGAGCTGTGGGTTGAATCACAGAGCCTAAGACTTGCTGATCAGAAGATCGGTGGTTCGAATCCCCGCGATGGGGTGAGCTCCCGTTGCTCAGTCCCTGCTCCTGCCAACCTAGCAGTTTGAAAGCACGTCAAAGTGCAAGTAGATAAATAGGTATGAGCACCACAACCCCAGAGTTGGTCACAACTGGGCCTATTGAGAGCCAGTGTGGTGTAGTGGTTAAGAGCGGCAGTCACATAATCTGGGGAACCGGGTTCGTGTCTCCGCTCCTCCACATGCAGCTGCTGGGTGACCTTGGGCCAGTCACACTTCTGTGAAGTCTCTCAGCCCCACTCACCTCACAGAGTGTTTGTTGTGGGGGAGGAAGGGAAAGGAGAATGTTAGCTGCTTTGAGACTCCTGAAGGGGAGTGAAAGGTGGGATATCAAATCCAAAACTCTTCTAATGGTCAGGGGTCCCTTTACCTTACCACCCTGTCTTGTTTTACTCTTTTCTAGACTAAACATCCCCAAATGTGGTCACCTTTCCTCATAGGATGTTGCCCCATCCCCTTGAGGGGGGGTGCCATGGCAACTGGGCTTGCTCAGTCCTTACTGGGCTGTTTTGGGGGTTCCACACTCATTTGGGTTTCCTTCTCAAAACACCCCCTTGTACTTCTGCAAACTTTGTGGTTCTTGCTAGCCTGCTGACAATGGATGGTGCTGTTGAGAGTGGATGGTACTGTTTTGGCTACGTAAGTTCTAAGCGCCTACCTCTGAAATTCAGGAAGAGACTGCTACATTAGAAACCAAAATCTTTAGAACAGCCAAGTGGAAATTTAGCAGTGCTTGCTGCATTTCTTTTCACGATATAGCAACTATCTAATTATTTTAATGAGGTGCACAACATGCTTAAAACAAGCATTTTTACAATACTTGGAAGTCCAAATATACTATCAAAGAATCCAGATGACACAGAATTATTCCTAATTACTCTTATGTTTATGGAAATGGGGCACTTTCTTTTCTTCCAATTTGACTTGCGGCAGCAAAACTTATTGGGGGAAGAGTTGAAAAGAATATAAACTTAAGAAAAATGGGTACGTACACACACACACACACACACACACACACACACACACCACATTCAGGTCCAGAGTCACAAATGATTGAAAGTCCAATAATGTAAAGAAGATTAAACTTGGAAAAGAAAGCATATGGGAAACCATATGAATAGTAACGGAATGAGAGTTCAATATATCTTCTTTACTGTAAGCCTATTGAATTTTGATTTTTATCTCTCAATTCTATATGTAAAAGACAAGATGGGGAATTGCAGTGAGAAATAACCCTATTGCAAGGCATCGTATAACTTGCACTGTTTATTAATCCCAATGATCGTCGTTATGCTTACCCCCATATGTTTGCCTGTATAGTCACACACAAAGCAAAAAGAAAAGAAAAGATGTGGAGATGGAGATAGTTCACTAGTTGTATTTAATTTCTAGAAGCAGGGATGCCAGAAATATCAAGATTCCTTCAACTTTGGCTGCGTTGACACCATACATTTAAAGAACTTGACTCCCCAGCCCAAAGAATCTTGGGAACTGTAGTTTACCCCATCGTTTACCCCGAGATGCAATTCTGACCACCCTTAACAAACTGCAATTCCCATGATTGTTCAGAGGAAGGAATGTGCTGTAAACAATTGTGTGTATGTGTCAGGGACTGGACAGAGGAGGAAAGGTGGAGACTGCCTCCCCGCCCCGCCAAACCTTCCAGAAGAGAGGAAGACAGTACAGTGGTACCTCTGGTTAAGAACTTAATTTGTTCTGAAGGTCCGTTCTTAACCTGAAACTGTTCTTAACCTGAGGTACCACTTTAGCTAATGGGGCCTCCCACTGCTGACGCGCGATTTCTGTTCTCATCCTGAAGCAAAGTTCTTAACCCGAGGTACTATTTCTGGGTTAGCGGAGCCTGTAACCTGAAGTGTCTGCAACCTGAGGTACCACTGTATAGATTTACAACAGTGGTTTGAGGAAGGTCACGGCTCAGAGATAGCTGAGGGGCAAAGTTGGGAAATAATGAAAGAAGAGGAGGGGGAAGCAGAGCTGGAGCAGCTGACTGACACGTTATCACTAGAAAGCATTCCAGACCCACCAACTCCCAGAACCTGGTGAGCCTTAAAAGTAGGAGAGCAAAGGGCTCAGAGGCAAATAACCCTATGTGGCCACCATAATATGGGTGACACTGTTGACAATTGAGGAGAGAAGACAGGATGGAGATTACTTGGAGCAACACCATTACTCCAAGAGGCTACATTTCTTTTAAAATGAAAAGAAAGAAAGATGTTAATTGATTAAGTAAATTTTATGAAAAATTTTGGTTTGGAAAACCGTTATAATGATATATATTGAAACTCAGCCAGGGGGAGTTGAGGAAGTCGCGTAACAATGTTATTAAGAGTGGAATAATTACAGTTAGGATTTTTGTTTGTTCGTTTATAAACTTTGGAAAATCAATAAAAATGTTGATAAAAAAAGAGGCTACATTTCTAAGCCTCTCTCTGTGAATATTGAATAAAAGGCTTTGGTAAGAACTCTTCTTGTCTATCTATTCCTGGCAGCCTACCATGTGAGGGTCGAATTCCCTCATGCCTGACAGTATGTAGCCTATTAAAAGCCCACCAGTGAAAGCAAACAGGCTGGCAACAGGACACACATTGGGTACTCAGTATGGGCCAGATCCCTTTGGACCCACCCCAATCTCGTGCCCAACCCAAGTAAACAAAAGTCCCTGGGGCATGCCCTAATGAAGTGTGCAGAGCATGTTTACGGTGTTCCCAGCAGTGAAGTGACAGTCCAACACTAGCCAGCCTAGGTGTCAACCAAAGAAGAGAGAGTGAGAAGACTAAACAATCACTTGTATGTTAGATTTTCACACAGCTATGTTTCATTTATATGTTGCTGTTTCTCAAAGTGGCTGTGTTTAGGTTTGTTTCCTGCAATCATTTTGGGTGGCTTTTTTTAAGTGACAGAACATTGTGTTTGTCTATCTTGACTTTTCCTTTTACATGATCTGATTGCTGAGAATACATAAGGCTTTTGTTGTGGCAACCTATTATCCTTCACTTTTGATAGGACACTGATAGCATAGTTATTTAGCTAGCTCGGTTGCCTGACAGCATTGTATGGATCTCAACGCTGGAAGATAAATACATCAGACAAAGTAAGCTGCTTCTTTTTTTGCTTGGATGCAGTCCTCAGGCCACTTTGGAGCAATTATTTCTACGAATGTTATTTTATTATGTATGTTCATTGCTTTTTCTTTCTTTCTTCCTTTTTACAAAATGCCTCAGAGCAACATTACAGAATATTTTAAAAGAAAGAACAATGCATCAAACATTTAATAGAATCCACATAACGGAAAACCATGGAGGTATTAAATGTTTGAATCCTGCAACAAAAATAAAAAGTGCAGATCCTAGCTCACACTAAAACAAACCACAATTTTTTACCATTCTACAAACTCAATTAAGAGCCAAAAGCCCGAGCAAACAATAATGACTTTGCCTAAAAGGCAACAATGTTGGTGCCAGGCGAGTTTCCCTAGGGAAAGTATTCCAAAATTCGGAAACCGTCATTGAAGAGCTCCATTCTCTCCTTGCCTCCCTCTGCATCCCCCTTAAAGAAATCCCATGTAGAAGGGCATTTGATGATGGTGGTAGGGTCTGCATAGATTCATCTGAGCAGAGGCAATCCTTGGGGTATTTGGGTCCCAGGTGGAATAATAATAAAAAATCAGCACTATAATTTGCCTGAGAAACCAATAGCCAATGTCCATTCATTCATTCATCCTTCACTGGCATACTTTAGACCATAAGACATATTAGACACATAAAACATATAAAAGACTCAGTAGCCAATGTGTGGGGGCCAGAATCCGTGGCATATGCTTGAACCTTCTGGTCCCTGTAAGCAATCAAACTGCTGAACCATCTTTAAAAGCAGCCCCATATATAAGACATTGTAGCAATCTAACCTATACGTGCCTAGGACAAACAATAGGGTATCAGAAACTAGCAGTCAACAGTGCTTGAGAATCTATCTTGATTTCTAAGATTCTGAAGAGGACTTTCAATATGCCATTTTAAAACTGCTGCAAAAATTTTATGGGACGATTGCAATTCCCACCCCCTCCTGATACTCATTTCACCCCACACGGAAAACCCACCTGGTTTATTTTGCCATGGGGACAAGTCTGTGAGCCAGGAGGTGGGAACCAGCCAGAAGCCAGGGCCAAACAAGTAAGTCAGGGTTTAGTGGGTTGTCTTTGTTTTTGTTTTTATTATGTATTTTGTGTTGCTATATTGTGATTTTATGTTGTAACCACCCTGAGACCTGCGGGTATAGGGTGCTAGAAGAGTTTTGGATTTGATATCCCGCTTTATCACTACCTGAAGGAGTCTCAAAGCGGCTAACATTCTCCTTTCCCTTCCTCCCCCACAACAAAGTGGGGCTGAGAGACTTCAGAGAAGTGTGACTAGCCCAAGGTCACCCAGCATTTGCATGTGGAGGAGCGGAGACGTGAACCCGGTTCCCCAGATTACGAGTCTACCGCTCTTAACCACTACACCACACTGGTTCTCACACTGGTATACAAATTTTAACAACAGCACCAGCAGCAGCAGCAACAACAGCAACAGCAACAGCAACAGCAACAATGGAATGACAAATCAGGAGGCAGAATCGAAGAACAAGACCATGCTATAGCTCAGGAAGTCCTTGCTGTTCAAGCAAGACTAACTGTAACAGGAAGCCTTTTTATCTTCCCTCCTGTCCATGATAATGTGGGTGGGCAGAATCAGTCTGGAAATAGTTACTAAAATGCTGCCACTTGCAGTTCAGGTGTCCACCACATGGGGCAGCTGCACTCAGATTTCCACAGTCCTTGACATTTATCAGAGCAGGACAATCTACTGTATGGCATATAACAGGTAACAAGGATGCTGAGAGATGTATTTTAAGTAGGGGTAATCATGTGGAAATTCATATTCTTAGAATAAAGGCTTTGAAAGGGCATCCTTGTTTTCATCAGGGGAATGTTGGAAGGGGCGATAAACCTCTAGCTTAATTAAGAAATACGATCCTTTTTCCCCCACCCAAGATTACTTTTTTTAATGTATACATGTTGCACAAAATATAGTTTTTGTTTCATTGCTGGAACAAAACGAAGAGAGTGGGGAGTATAGTTTTTAAATGCATGCAAGTTGTCTTAACATGCCCTGAGGTTATTTAATGTCAGTGTTGGAGGTAAGCTTCATGTTAAAAATAAATTTATCTGTGTAGAAACACTCTGACAAAAAAGAAGAAATAAATAAAAGGTTTTGTAGGGAACATTTTTGGAGACCTCGCTGAGTTTTACGAGTCACTCCCACTTACACCAGCAGAGAAGTTGTTGTTGTTGTTTAGTTGTTTAGTCGTGTCCGACTCTTCGTGACCCCATGGACCAGAGCACTCCTGTCTTCCACTGCCTCTTGCAGTTTGGTTAAACTCATGCTGGTAGCTTCGAGAACACTGTCCAACCATCTCGTCCTCTGTCGTCCCTTTCTCCTTGTGCCCTCCATCTTTTCCAACATCAGGGTCTTTTCCAGGGAGTCTTCACTTCTCATGAGGTGGCCAAAGTACTGGAGCCTCAGCTTTAGGATTTGTCCTTCCAGTGAGCACTCAGGGCTAATTTCCTTCATAATGGATAGGTTTGATCTTCTTGCAGTCCATGGGACTCTCAAGAGTCTCCTCCAGCACCATAATTCAAAAGCATCAATTCTTTGGCGATCAGACTTCTTTATGGTCCAGCTCTCACTTCCATACATCACTACTGGGAAAACCATAGCTTTAGCTATACGGACATTTGTTGGCCAGGTAATGTCTTTGCTTTACAAGGTAATGTCTCTGCTTTACAGAGAAGTTACTTCTCCACATTTCTACATGATAAAGAAAACAATCTATACAGAAGAGTTTGGTGATGTGACTTTGATTTTGGCTTTAGTTAGTTGATCTTTCTTCTTCCTCTTCCTTTTTTTCTTGTATAAAGAGTTGTCTAATTGAAAGGGCTGGGTTCTCTTCCAACTCAGCAACTTCAAAAAGACCGCCTGCAGAGGCAGAGTGGTTTCTATTTAAACTGACACTATGAATGCTACTGAAGCCTTTAGGCTCTCCCTGGGTTTTAAATCCTGTTGTACATCTTGATTTATTTAACATTACCTAAAGACAAAAAGCTGAGAAGGACGAAGTCTTAATTGCACCCCCCTCACCACATACCACAAATAGCACCAGATCACATATTAATGTTCTCCTGGAACAACAGTGTTGAATAACCCTGTGAGGTAGATCAGGCTGAGGGTGAATGGCTGGCCTGAGTCCTTCACGTCCAAGTCTAACACTCTAACCACTACATCATGCAATAAATTTAACAATGCAGTTCCAATTATACACTTTCCCCTAATAAGCATAATTTGAGTTGAAGAACTGCATTGCAAAATTCAGAAAAGTGTGAATTCCAAAGGCTATCTGGATTTCAGTTTGCATATTGCTCCAGGAGGTGCAATTTAGGTAGGGTCACATTGAACTGTGGACTGAACCCAGTTTCTCTCCCACTGGCACCACCGCCTTGTGTCTTGCTATGATTACTTCTAAGCAGATGCAAAGTATTCCCTCCCATTCACGAGTCATCCCCCTTCTGGAGTTGGGGTATAAGCCTTCTAGACCAATGGTGGGGAACCTTTGACCCTCCAAATGTTGCTGAACTGCAACTTCTATCATCCCTGGTCACTTGCCATGCTTGCAAAGGCTGATGGGAATTGTAGTCCAGCAACATCTGGAGGGCCAAAATTTCCCCACTGAGGCTCCAGACAGATGTTATACCCAGAATATCTCATATATATTTTTTAAAAAAAAGACCCTTCCATGTGGTTTTATTTGAAAAAGTGTCCAAGAGTAAAATGATTGCTTATGACAACTGGGTTATCAGAAGTTGGTTCCATAATTAGTATTACATTAATTGCCTTTGCCCTGACTTCATTATCTCCCTCTTTTGAAATTCCGGACCCTATCTTCATTTGTTGTATGATATCTCAGTGCCAGTATAATTTAAACAAAACCTTGATCTCATCATCTTTTATTCCTTTGATTAATCTATCCCCGTGTCATTTCAATAAAAGGGATGCAGATTACTTTCCCATGAACTACCTTATTTGGGCAGCACGTTTCCGTCTGATAATATATCATGCTCTTACAATTTGATGGGTTTGATCGCCTATTCCCTTTGGGTTGTCAGCTATGTCTAACGCAGGCATATCTGCTTCACTCCCATCCTCCTATGGAGCCAGTGATGGGAGCCACACCTCGACTTGTAGAGAGAAAAATGGACAGTCGAGCAGAGAGCTGCCACAAAGCTCAGAAGTTGATATCCATGAAGACACCATATCAAGCTACCTTGAGTCCTTTTTAGACTTTCTCCAAGATGCACATGGGCTAAAAGTGGATAGGGGGCAGGGAACACACAGAAGCCCTGCCCCTGATGTTCCAAAGCATGTCATCTCCACTTCAGACCTTCCCACCTTGAGAGTGAAGCTCTGGAGGAAGGATCTAAGCATGTTCTGCTGAGCCCACATAGAACTGTGGGATCGTTTATATAATTTAGCCGAGTTTAAACGATTCCCTGCTTGAGTTTATGCAGCGACAAGTGGGTTGCTAACTCATTTGAGTCCTATCAATAATTACGGTATACCTTCCTGGTTTATAATCCCTTTCTGTCCCTCTTAAAGAAAACACACATGAATCTGAATCATATTAACATAAACTACTTTACTTTCAGATTCATTCAGGTTTACAGAGTTGTTCCTGAAGGCAGGCTTAGGTTACATAACAGATAAACTATATGCTAGATAGAAGTCTCCTGCCAACCTAGCAGTTCGAAAGAGCATCAAAGTCAAGTAGATAAATAGGTACCACTCCAGTGGGGAGGTAAAGGGTGTTTCCGTGCGCTGCTCTGGTTTGCCAGAAGCGGCTTAGTCATGCTGGCCACATGACCCGGAAGCTGTACGCTGGCTCCCTCGGCCAGTAAAGCAAGACGAGCACTGCAACCTCAGAGTTGGCCATGACTGGACCTAATGGTCAGGGGTCCCTTTACCTTTACCTAGATAGTAGTGAGCCATGAGAAAACTGCATCCGAGCAGTTACCAGTTAACACTCCTTGCAGCAACTGACCAACTGACAAAACTGCGTGTCACATAGAGGCAGTTAGTCCTCTCGGAATGTTGGACTTCACTGACAGCTTTATATCCCACAAGAATCCTTCCTGGGATCAGGAATCTTGCCTTTTCAGGGTTCCTGATTGTGACAGACATTCTAAGCACTTCCACCTCCTCAACATGGGAAGGTCTGAAGAGGAGCGTGAGGACATCAGGAATGGGACTTGCCTGTGCAAACCTGCACACTCCCCACTGTTAGACCACACACATTCAGACAAATGTGTGGATAGGACTCTATATTAACTCGTATCTTGTGACAGTGAATTCCAAAATGTCAAGCTCTCATATTCAGATTTTTCTCACCGTTTCTAGATGCAACCTTGCAAACCAGGGACTATCACACCATGCCAGGTTACTTTTGTGCTGTGTGAAAAAGTACTTCCTAGGCACGTTCATTTGTTTTTAAAACAAATGGGTAATGAAACAAATTAGCTCCGTTTGTTTCGTTCATTTTGGTTGGAGAAAAGGGGCATTCTAAACAAAAGAGATCTGAATACAAATTCAGTCATTTTTCATTGGTTTTATTGTTCATTCATTAATCTTGGGTTGAAAAACCTGAAAAACCTGGAGCAGTGTGTACAGGTCACAGAAGGTCCAAGGGATAGAGGAAACAGGAAGAGAGAGGGAGAGAAAATGGGAGGTATAAAATAGGGGTTGTCCTTTGTCCAGTCTCTCTGAAATTTGGCAGGTTTGATGCCCTTGGGGTGGCGATAGAGTGCTTGAAAAATGTTGTGCCATGTTGAATTGAAAACATGGAAGTTACAGGCAACAGAAGATTGGCAGGATTTCCAATTGAAATTAATGGAAGACAAAAAGCAAACAGGAGCAAATTCAGTTCAAAGAAATGGAAGATGAAATGAAGGCAATTCAACCAAGCAGAAAACAAAAGGAATTAGTAACACACACACACACACACACACACCCCGCATCTGCCTAGTAACAACTTCATTTCCCCTGAACTGCTGCTGCTATGCTTTACACAAAGTCCCTCCTGTTCCAGGTGCGGTAATGCAGAATGCAGGTGACACAACAGGTAAGGGACAAAAGGAAGATGAATGGACCACTGCCAGCTTTTTGATTGGGAAGTAAGTCTTTCTGAAAGTGCAATGATTTTCCAATTGTTTCTTTCCTAATAAGAGTTTCTCAGTTTTTTTCCTTCTTTTTTTACTGATGAATAAAACTCAACAGCTTCCCCACATAATAAAGGAAACATATCAGATGCTACAAAAGAAGCAACATCAGCAGTTCAATGCAGTTTACAGCTTAATTGTAGTTCTAAATCAGGAATTAGTTACGAAGAAAAATATTGAATTTCGCCCCCACCCTCAGCCTTTGTACTTAGGGAATTTAAAACAAAAAAACTTAAAGGATGAGCTACTCACAACGAATTTATTTCACAGATCTGGCCTGCAATTTGTTGGAGGAAGTGATTCCACAAAGAAAGGAAATAGAACAGAGCAGAGTGATGGATTGTCAGTCAAAGGCATAATGAGCATTCAATCACAGTACAAAGATGTACAGAGCTCATGTCCTTTTAAGACTGCTGGAGTCACTTGGTGTATTTATTAGTTTGTATACTGCTCATCATGGAAAATATCAAAGTGGTGTGCAATATAGAATCACGAAATGCAAATAAAATATCAGAAAAGTGTAAATGCCAGCACTGCCTGCACCCAAAAGATATATGAAGGATATATTTCCTCCACATTTTTAGTCAGTGAATACAACACAAATGGGTTTATTGCTCAACTTAGGTCTGTGAGGGGTCCTAATTCTAACCCTCTAAGGCCATTGTCCCTTACCTGTGGGGCAGATAAAGTGATGTTTGCAAAGGAACAAGTGGGAACCTTAAGGTGTGCTCCTGATTGTACTTTGGCAACTGGCACTTGTATCTGGCACCTCTTAAATTTGGCATCAAATACAAACCCCTCTGTAATCAGTTCCACTCAGCAGTTCCCAATCAGTGCTCTGCCAAAAGCAAGGTTTGTAATCGGCACTGAATTTAAATTTTCTGCTAACATCTCAGGGGAGGAATGCAGGGGTCTTTTGGGGGGTGTTCTTTACATGCTTACCTTTTGAGGTGGCTGAAAGTGTGTTTGCCAGTGTCCTATTTTGTTCTATAAATCATCACACCAGTGCTCTGTGCTCTTGGGCATTCCTGGGTGCCCAGACTTTAAGTCATACCTGGGGGAATACATTATCAGGTAACGCCTCCCATGGGGCTTTTGTAGATCTGGAAGGTGACTCTATTTCTCAGCAACTGGTATTCACCTCCAACAGTGAAGGTGGAACATAGCCACCATGACTAGTAGCCACTGATATCCTTGGCCTCAATGAATATCATCTTAATGCTTACTGGAAAGAAGGAAAAACACATATACCAGCCTTGACCACCCCAGAATGATAATCAAGCAGTTGGTCCCTTACCTTTCCCGCCCCGACCTGGCCACAGTGATCCATGTGACGGTCACCTCCAGGCTTGACTACTGTAATTCGCTCTACGCTGGGCTGCCCTTGAAGCTGTCCCAGAAACTCCTCCTCACAGGGTCTCTGCCATGGGAGCATATTCACCCAGTGCTTTTCCAGCTGCACTGGCTCCCGGTGGAGTACAGGGTCAGATTTAAGGTGCTGGTTTTGACCTTTAAAGCCCTTCACGGCCTAGGACCCTTGTACCTACGGGACCACCTCTCCTGGTATGCCCCACGGAGAGCCTCAAGGTCCATAAATAGCAACACCCTAGTGGTCCCGGGCCCTAAGGAAGTTAGATTAGCCTCAACCAGAGCCAGGGCCTTTTCAACACTGGCTCCGTCCTGGTGGAACGCTCTGCCTCATGAGACCAGGGCCCTGAAGGATCTGATTTCTTTCCACAGGGCCTGTAAGACAGAGTTGTTCCGCCTGGTCTTTGGCTTGGAGACAGTTTGATTCCCTCCCCCTCTTTCTTTCTTTCTTTTTTCTTTCTCCTCCTGTGATGAGGCTGCATTTTAATATTTTAATGTTTCAATATTTTAATCTTGTTTTTAAATCTTGTTTTTAAGTTGTATTCATTTAACTTGTTTTTATTATTGCTTGTTAGCCACCCTGAGCCCGGCCTTGGCTGGGGAGGGCGGGGTATAAATAAAAAGTATTATTATTATTATTATTATTATTATTATTATTATTAGGTCAACTTAAAAATCCGCTCCCACCTAAATTCTAAAGCGACCCAAAAGGAAGCAGAGATTTCAAAGCTTCTTTCTCAGGGGAGGAAAACATTTGTGAACTTGTGGGAAGTCTTTCAACACAGTACTAGTGTAATTCCCACTCTTGCATTAATTCCTTGTCTATCATTTCTTATCATTAGAACCAAGATGGGGAGGGGGAAAGGAAGGAAGCAGAGAAAAGATGGCTTCAGCACATTTAAAGCAGACCAGTTTTTTATCTTCTATAAATCAGACTGAAAATGGGCAGCATAAATGTGTGAAGAAGTGATTGATATTGGGACAAGGAAAGATATTACTCAAGAGTTATCTGAAACAGTTCAACTAGACTGCTCTAGAGGAACTAGTATATTAAGAAGTACCAGTGGTAAACCTCTGTAGTGCAGCATTGCTAATTTCTGGGCAAATGAGCTGAACAAGCATCTAGCCTTGAAAGATGATCCCCGAACCAGCCGCTTCTGCTGCATCATATTGAGACGATTAAGCTGGTGGCAGCTGAGATAAATTGGTGATAACAGGGCACCACTGGGTTGCATATCAGTCACAATCTTTCACTGGGCCCCATTATGAAGGGAATATCTGCCCTCAGCTGTGACCTTTCCTTTAGTCACCCAGTTAATTTGCTTAGCAGGAACCAACCCAAACAGCGAGTAGCCAGAGATGCTGGTAGCTGCTAAATTATCTGACCTGAACCAACTCTGGCCAATGATAATTACTTCAAATATTGCTCGCTCTGAGATCATTTGCTTCCCCCTCCCGGTGTGAACACTGCAATTATACCAGCACCAGCCTTTTGAACACAAAGGAGGCCCCAATAAATTGCTGAAGATAAGACTGTGTATTGACCACCCACTGTTGTCACTCCAACACGAAAGGAAGAGATAGTAGTGGGAACTATTTTTAAAGGACAGGAAAAGGGGGAGGGATTTAGAAGCCTTAGGCTACCTTGTTTTTTAAAGAGATATAATTATTAACACCCTCCCCCCCCCCCCGATCACCAGATGGCTTTTTGCCCCAACCAGTAACCTCTTCCCAAAGTGCTAAGAAATACATGGAACAAGAACGTTCAGATTGGCCACATTCACATAATACATTTAAAACACTATGATGCCCAGTGGAAACCCAATTGTGAAAGGGGGTGGGTTATATTTGGTAAATAGGAATATTTGGAGCAAAATGAAGGAATGAAGCATCACCAGCAATGGAACTGTACGTTTCAAGAGGACACCATGTCAACACTGCTCCAGCCACGGACTGCTAGTACTATCGCAGTGTGTCAACACCATCTGGCTGTCCTGGCTCAGATGCCCATTGGCATCTATTCATAGGCAGAGATCGCATGGCTCTATTAAGTATTGCTGCACAGGTGATGTTCACCCAGTTCTTAGGTCCATGGAGGTCAAAATGTTTGAACTGCATAAGTTTAATCCATGTGTGTTATATACTACCTTGCCTTAAATAAATCTTTATTTAAAGAAAACCTGTCTGAGACTCCAACTTACTAGTTATCCCCTCACAGAGGTCCTCTGCAGGATACTCTGGGCTAGAATTTTAAGAGGAAAGGAAAAGAAACCTTCAGGTAAAGGGTTTTTCAGTAAGGTGGGGGCAATTTATCTGAGTTAGTGCGGGCCCACCGGCATGAGAGGAAAAAGTGCTGCTGCGCCCGCCGCAGGAGGTACTTCATGGCATTCCCCCTTCCTTTAAACAGCTTACCTGGCCCTCCTTGCCATTCCTCATGCTGCAGTTGGCAGAGAATGACAATGAGAACTGCAGGGCATGACAACAGACTTACATTTGTATGTATATGGGAATATATCTTAACCACTGATGGCATTAGCAGGGGGTTGGTGGCCATTTAGGTGGAACCTCCTTGAGTAGCACAGAATCTTTGCCTCAGATATTAGTTCCCCAACACATGGGGGGAAATAAAGTCAAGCGACAGGAACATGATGGAGGATGCAGGGCAAAAGAGCTCTCACACACCCTGCCCCTGCTCCTCACATGTCTCTAATCACACAGGAGTGAATGCTTGAACAGGGTTTGTGCCAAATCCCCATGGTTCTCCCCTATTATGTAATGTTGAAGATATGTGTGCTGTGTCACATGGCTTCTCCCCATGGTGTGTTTTCCCACTTTCCCTGCCAGCAACAGTCCATTATGTGGACCAGAAGTGGTTCAGTAATGACTTGTTAGTGGAGAAGAAGAAAGAGGAACTCAGCATGGGTTTGTTTGTTTGTTTACATCTGCAATCAGCTATTTTGGATGGTAACCGAATATTCAACAGCATCTCTAGTTTCAACCACAGCCTCTAGCAAAAACAGAATGTCTGATTTCCTGGTGGGCTAAGTCACAGTACTATTCTTCTTTTTTCTTTTGGATAAACTAACTCCTGTTACAACACTTTATCTACCAAGAAGAATGTGATATAGAAATCTACTTCACATTTAGTAACTTCCTATCAGTTATTTGTTTTGTTTTTTTAAAGGGAATGGTTGTACAAGAAATGGTAATGGGGTTAACATATTGAGACACTGAGTGGAATTGCCCTAAGAAAGAAGATCACATGTGGTTCCATTTGATTTATTAAGCATTCTCAGCTCACTGCGTAGGCTTTAAAATCAATATGCAAACCAATAGCATCCATATAATTCTGCTATATTTTATATACACTTCTATATACAAATGAATAAACCAAAAACCTAACCCTAAGCGCTGCAATTTGTGAAGACTCCCGTTTCCCAATATTTCCAGAGGTATTTGTTTTGTTTTGTTTTGAGCAGGTGTGGTGCAGAATTGAGAATCTTTCTCTGCCGACAGGTTATTTATCTTTCTAAAATGGCCTTTGTTAGAAGGGGAGGCTGAAGTCTAGAGACCATTTCAAAACAATATTAGTCATCTCGGCATACTTTGTCAGCTAGATAAAAACACAAATAGGCTGGAGGTGATTTCTGGAGTCTGTTTTTTCCTAGCTGTTAAGTTTTTGATAAGATTGTCCAACTACACACAAATATATATACACACACACAGTATGCCAGCATCTCTCTCTCTCTCTCTCTCTCTCTCTCTCTGTGTGTGTGTGTGTGTGTGTGTGTGTGAGAGAGAGAGAGAGAGAGAGAGAGAGAGAGAGAATGTTACAGAAGAACCTGCATCTTTCTAGACAGATATGCCTGGGCTACTCCATGATTGGCTTACCTGCAAGAGCCAATCAGATCAGCAGTGACAAAGACATTCTATAGCTGCATATTTAAGTAAGCATGTCCTGGAGTATTTTCTATAGCTCAGGGAGTGCCATGTGAAAAATTCTGACCAATTAAGAGCTGAGGTTCCATGAATAGCTAACAATTTGGGTTCTGAGCTGGTCTGTATAAAATGCAGCTCTGTGCTTTCTGTTAATTATAATAGAAAATCTAAAAATAGCTAAAGCATTTCCCCCTTTTGAACAAAGTGGGTGAAATTTTCAGGTATCAGAGCCCCTCGATAAGTGAATGTGTAGGAAACAGATAGACCATTTCCCAAAATATACAGAAAGGAATAAAAGAAGAAGAAGAAGAAGATATGCTATAAAACCTCAGGTAGATAAAGAAATTGCAATCCCCTCTCCACCACCACCCCCACAAAAAATATAAATATACATTCCATCTTTTGTGATGGAATGAATACAGTGTTGTTTCACTGTTCTATTCTTATGCTGATGAGATGTCAAGGAGGACTTGTAAGTGTTGTTTGCAATACAGCGATCAGTGAAAGCCTTTAATCATATTTGCAGTTATAGTGAATTTAAATTTTCTCAACACCAGATTATTTTCACTCCCTAATCCTACAACAAAGTGTATATTTGTATATATTTGGGTGGATGGGAGAATCTGTGCATCCTGAGCCAATAAATTCCCTTACAATTTCTTTGGGATGAAGCTCATCATAAGAATGTTGAACTAGACAACCCTTGGGGTCTCTTCCAACTCTACAATTCTAAGATTCTATGACCCTATGTTTTTATGATCAGATGAGCAATGCAGAATCAGACTGAAGGTTCATCCAGCATCCTATTCTCCCAGCGGCCAACCTGGTGCCTCGGAAACCAGTAAGCCAGACCTGAGTACAGTACTACTTGCCCTACTTGTGATACCCAGCATACTGCCTGCAAATGTGGAGGCAGTACATAGCTGTCATTGCATTGGCAGTAGCTGATCTATGATTGCAGTCATGGGATTTTTGTCTATCACATGACGGGGTATGTTTTGACTCCACAGCGTGGGAAGTGACGGAGTCAGGATGTTTGTGTTACTGTGTTCCGTGAAGTGGGACTATTGTCCTTTGTTCTTTCTCTTTGCTGTCTGATGCTAGAGAGAGAGGGAGCCATGTTGCAGTGCTCCGTGTGTGTTTATATGTAAATAAAGTAGATTAGCCAAAATGCTGAGTTGCTGAGGTCTGTTACGCAACTGCACAAACTCTGCAGATCCCTAAGTGCGCCAATGTCTGTTGGCATCGGTAGCTGTGATGTTCAGGCTGAAGAAGGCTCATAAAGCTCCCGAACAATCGAACAATCGAGGGAGGGAACATGCCAGTCGGGCATGTGCCTCTGCCAGAGTCCTACTTGAGTGTAGGCAGAACTCCTAAAAAATTGATCTTTCTGGGTTATTAGGGTGGTGGGAATAGCAGGCCCCCCAAAATAAATGACTCTGAAGATTCAGAGAACATTCTGCAAAGTAGTCTTCTTATCCTAGACAAGGCAGGAAAAGAAATCAGGAACTTTCTCAGAAAAAACAGGTATCTAGAGAAATTAATACTGCAAACCACCCTGGCCAGGATACACTCACCTTATCTCAAAATAGATTGTTATTGTATTGTCTAAGACATAATTGCTGAAAGTCAGGTTCACATCCCAAGGAAGGAAGGAAGGAAGGAAGGAAGGAAGGAAGGAAGGAAGGAAGGAAGGACTGTCAAGGTTAAAGCCAATGGGGAGAATTTTTTTGAAAATGAAAGTCAGTGGCATCAAGTGTTTGGGGAATAAGGCTATTTAAATATTGCCCAGAGCTAGTGCCACAGTTGGATTCTGCTTGTAATGAGTGTTAGTCTGATGATAAGAAATGTTCAGGAGTGGAGATTTTAGTGGATTTAACAATGTACTTTATGGTGAAAAATCACTTTGAAATGTCAGAGACTGCAGGATGCTCTTTCTCAGTTCCTTGCCTCTGCTGGGTATTCAGAGGGTATGCTTCACCCATGCGGACCAGCAATTTTTAATTGACTTTTTCCCTGGGAGGAAGGGGTTCAGATGCTTTTGATCTAAACATTTCTAATCATCCTGGTGATTTAATAACTCTATAATGATTCAGTTGCTGGCCCGTGGACTGGTTCTGTCCTGGGAGGTTTACCTGGTAATGCAGGGGGAAGAGAGGTTAGGAGGTTTAATCAAATTAATTTATTTAATGCATCTAGATGCCATCCTTCAGCTATCCAAAACTGCTAAGGTAACTCAGAAAAATGATAGCAAAGTGCAGCGGGGAAGTCTAGGAGTGCTTGAATTAATTACCGGTACTTGCAAATTTTTCTCTGACCCCTTCTTAAGTTTTCTTTCGGTTCAGCTTGGATCATAGTACTGAGACATACTTATTTAGTGTTGTAAGCAAAGGTGAAGAGCCTGCTGCAAGAATCCTTCATTCTGTGGACATGGCCAAGCCAGCACAGATGACTTTGAGAGCAATGAATAAGAGGACACTCAAGTTGAAAGATCAAAGGAATGTCCGGGTTAACAAGTGCATCTTCAAAGGCCAGTGAGATGCCTCTTTTATTTGGGCAGGGATGGTGAGCTTTCCACAACGCCTGTGCTACCAATGAAAAAGCCCACCTTTGCATCACGACAAACTTGGTGTTCCTATTTTCATCAGATAAATGTTGGAAGGTATAGAACAGGGTGTCCCATTTTCATCAGAGAATTGTTGGAGGATATGCTATCTATGGGACACGGATGGTGCTGTGGGCTAAACCACAGAGCCTAGGACTTGCGGTTAAGAAGGTCGGCGGTTCAAATCCCCACAACAGGGTGAGCGCCGTTGCTCAGTCCCTGCTCCTGCCAACCTAGCACTTCGAAAGCACGTCAAAGTGCAAGTAGATAAATAGGTACCGCTCTGGCGGAAAGGTAAACGGCATTTCTGTGCACTGCTCTGGTTTGCCAGAAGTGGCTTAGTCATGCTGGCCACATGACCCGGAAGCTATACGCCAGCTCCCTCGGCCAATAAAGCGAGATGAGTGCCGCAACCCCAGAGTCGGTCACAACTGGACCTAATAATGGTCAGGGGTCCCATTACCTTTATCTATGCTATCTATGCCATGGCATTTTGCTCCATCTTCTACCCGAGGGAGAGGGAGATTCAAAGAGAGAGAGCCTGTTTAGAACTGTAATCTCTATTAAACAAATATATTCAAATCGTTTGAAAAGCAAAAGGCAAAAGTGGGAATGAATGCAAGAAAACTTGTTTACAGTTAGTTGTGAATTTCAAAATGACTTCTTCCCCCTGACATCACTAATACAGGTGAGGAGGCCAGCTAATTAACTTCTACCAAACCAAAGGTCTCAACTCTGATAGGAGATAAATGTTTTTTGTTTTGGTTTGGTTTTTGCTGTTATTTTCTGTTCTGTTTTTTCTGTCAAAAGTTTGAGCAGTGTTTGATTTTGCGCTTCTTATTAAGTAATGCTTTACGGATTCCAAATGACAGTGGTAAGCCAGGGATACACACGTGATACCCTCATAAATGTCAAATGAATTCTTTATGATTGGTGCTATTATAGCGAATGCAAAACAATTTCATTATAATTAGTGCTATTACAATGAATACCAGAGGAATTCATGATAATTAGCTGTAGTAGTCAGAAAAGCAAACGAACTCAAAATGAGAGTCTGTGAGTTTACCTTTTTCTCCCAAGGAAAACTTGGAACCTTTTCATGATTGAGTGTCATTTTAGGTGACATAATTGACAAGGAGACATATTAAATGGTAGGTCTCACATGCACACTAAACTTTAGGGCCGGCTCTAGCATTAGACATACTGAGCCATTTGCCTTTAGTCGGTTTGATGGTGACAGAGGAAGCAACTATGTATCTCTGTTATATCAGCTCAAACCATTGCTCCATCTAACTCAGTATTGTTTACTTATTTATTTTATTAAAATACATATATACCTTTATTTTATTTTATTTTATTTTAAATATCAAAGTGATTATCATTTTTTTAAAAACACCTTAAATTTAAAACCACAGATTATCAGCTATTATAAAAGAGGCTTTTTCTGTGTCTGCCCTATGCCTACTAGCATGGAAAAGTTTCCAGCAAATGTTAAAATAGAAGGTGCCTGGTGATTCTCTATTGAAAGAGCATTCTGCGGGACTGTGCCAATGTTATTGTGTTGCTTTCTTTTATTAGTGTTGCTTTTGTTTCTTACCTACCCTTCATCATAAGCTCCCAGGTCCCAGTTACAACAATTAAAAACACATTATTCCAAAAAGTTAAAAGTAGGTTAGAATCAGGAGAATCATGTATTTGTCCTAAAATAAATATCTCAGGTATCTGAGGTGTGTCTCAGGTACCAGACAGATCTCAGTAGAAAGAGAATTCAGAGGGCTGCCACACAGAACCTTGTATTCCCCATTCCCTCCAAAAGCACCCCAAATCACCTCTTTATAAAAATCTGCTCTTGGATATACTACTAATTTCTTTAGAAAGGTTTTGTGCTTTCCTTGTTTGCTTCTTTGCTTTGCCGTGAGGCAAGAGCATCATGTGATATCTATAGCAATAGCATCTGAAAATAACCTTCACAATCATCAGGTTTGGTCCTCCATGCTGTGACAGGATTTGCTATAATTGGCTTCACTACAAAAGCAGTTTGGCATTAACTGCAATACACTTACTTGCAAGGATGAATGCATTAATTGTGATTATTAATACTTGCTAAATCTCTCTATGTATCTCTACGTATATATACAAATGGTCTCTGTCTGTGTTCCTAGGATCCCTTGGAATGATGCAAGAACTAGAGCATTTTGAGGTACCAGAATGTGCCACAGCTGCCATTGCCACCAAATGCAGCTTCTAAAGAAAAGGGAAGTAACAACAAGATGTAAGGTGAATGTGAATGTAAAGGTAAAGGCAAAGGGACCCCTGACCATTAGGTCCAGTGGTGGCCAACTCTGGGGTTGCTGCGCTCATCTCGCTTTATTGGCCGAGGGAGCCAGCGTACAACTTCCTGGTCATGTGGCCAGCATGACTAAGCTGCTTCTGGTGAACCAGAGCAGCGCACGGAAACGTCGTTTACCTTCCCACCGGAGCGGTACCTATTTATCTACTTGCACTTTGATGTTCTTTCGAACTGCTAGGTTGGCAGGAGCAGGGACTGAGAAACGGGAACTCACCCCATCGCGGGGATTCAAACCGCTGACCTTCTGATCGGCACGTCCTAGGCTCTGTGGTTTAACCCACAAACCCACCTGCGTCCCATAAGGTGAATGTAATGTGACACATTTATGGGGCTGTTAATCAATAATAGTATTGTAGAGTTAGATGGGACCCCGGCGGTCCTCTAGTTAAACCCCCTGCAATGCAGGACTCTCAACTAAAGTATCCATGACAGATGGCCATCCAACCTCTGCTTAAAAACCTCCAATGAACGAGAGTCCACCACCTTCCGCCGGAGTGCGTGTCCTCAGAATCAGAAAAATGCACTCAAAATGTTGAAGAAATCCATTATACTTTGCTTGACTTTTGACATTCCCCCACCTCCAGTCGGAACAGCTCCTGAAATCTCTTCCTTTATCAGCTAATTCAAGGTACACAGCAATCTCATGGGGTTATACATTATATATAAGATTAATTACTCTCCGTAACCTGAAAGACCTTGTGAATGAAGCAGATTGTTACAGAAAACTGCAGTTAACAACAGGCTAGCACAACTGAAAACAAGAAAGCTGAGATCCAAATAATTGTGAAAATAGTTCTATAAGTTTTTTTTTTAAAAAGTTTAAGGATTATTCCCCGACCCTGGCAAACTTCATATAGGGCATGGCAATCTGCTATTAAATTTGAATTTTTTCAGCTGTTTCTCCCCTTTGATTTTTAGCTTTCCCTTTGTTGATCGCAAAATGCAGTTTATGAAATGGCGTAGTGGCCATTTGATAAAGACTCTCCTTCTGCAAGAGAGGGGAGTGTTTGTGATCGGGAGCCGGACTCCACCTCAAGCAGGGGGCGTTAGCCCCCTGCCTCCCACTCACCTGGCTGGTGCCTACGCCCACGGGCAGGCACCCAACCAGGTTTAGCAGCCTAAATTGCTGCGGCACTAGCCTTCCGGCCTCACTTTTCGGCATTGGAATAATGTGTTGTGGTGTGTCGAAGGGCTAGGTGTGGCCATCGCCTGCGCCTTCAATTTTGGGTATTCCGTTAAAGGAATCCGGCGGTCATGTATTCTGTCTGATGCCTGCGTGGCGGGAGGCCATGGCACGACCCTCGGTGACATCAGGGGAGAGCTTATAGTTGGATTAGCATCAACAGGCTCCACCTACTGGTGAATAAACCCCCCTGTTTTAGACTCACCCCTCTCTGAGGGGGTGGAGTCAGCTGACGTAATCCAATGCCTAAGCCAATACCTTTTCACTTGCTGTAATCAATAAAGTTGTGGCCTTTTCTTGCCCATTAACCTTATACCACGTGCCCTTGTGTTTTCATTCCACTACGCGGAGATCGGGTCCTCGAACCACAACACAAATCCAGCAGTAGTAGTAGATGTACCAGAAGTAGCAGTGGTGGCTGGCCCATTAGGTTGATTGGCAGCTCTGCTCCAACAGATTCTGTCTGCCCTCATCCAGCCCCCATCTGCCTGCCTTAAAACCATCCCAGGGGATAGTCTGGTCTGCCACCTTCCTCCTCCTTAGCACCAATGTTGTCTCAGCAGAGAGAACGATGGAGCCAACACTAGCATTAGTTGGCCCTACCCATCACTTGCCATGATTCCATCTCCATTGGGCCCCACTGCCTTCTGTTCCCAGAGTCCCATCAGTCATCATCAAGGAGGAAGCGGAGCGTTTGCAATGGTCCCAGAGAGGTAACACTCAGAGAAAGATAGGACTCTGCCTCATACTGAGTCCAATCATTGGCTTATCTAGTTCAATTATCTTCTACATTGACTGGCAGCAGCCCTATAGAATTGTAGGGTTTTTTTAAAAAAAGAAAGAAAGAAAACTGAAGAGACTATATTATGCAATTACTTTATTTATTAATTTATATACTGCTTTACAAGACAATACACGTGGTTACAGATTGTTGGGCCTGTTTTCACTTGAAATGGGAGATTGGCTGTTTGAATTCTACATATTTTAAACAGGTTCCCTGCACAGTACAGCAAACAACCTGTTCGTTTTCTCAGTCAAGTCCAAATCTGGTCTTCCCACTGACACATATATGCATGTTAACAAATGTGCAAGGTTTCCGTCTGAAATATGGTGGGACATCTAAATACGTGATCGCCCAATTGCAATTTGAAATGGAATTGCCCATCAGAATCCGTGCTGTGTGACTGTACCATCTGATGGTTTTGCCTTGGTTCTGTTTCATGATCTAAAAATAGTGAGTGATTGGATGGTCCCGGGAAGCTGATCAGCAGGCCTGATGGAGATAGCCATCCCCTTTGATTAAAGACAAGTCAACTTCTTATCTCTGAGAGCTACCGAGATGAGCTTATTGTACTTAATACAATACTGGTGAACGTAGTCTTGTCGAAGAGGAAGAGAAATTTGAATACAACAGGGAAATTGACATCCCCCATCTTGTTAAATTAATTGAGGTTTGTAAAATCTAGTTATTAAGGTTTTCCTGTACCATAAAAAATTAACGAATCGCCTCAGCCTCTCAAGCTAGAATGTCAGAGGAAATGGAAGCTTTGTAGAATACGCTGTCTATAAATTATTGACATGCTTGCAACCATCCTATTAGAATCCACTCTCCCTCACCAGGAGGATAAATGAACGGGAGCGGTCTGCTGATTAACTTGTGCCTGTCGTATATTTAAAACGAGCTTCCATAGGATGGCTGAGGTCATCAAGGGCTCGAAGAAGAATTTGGATCATTAGAAGGGACATGTTCCTTCCTGGAAGAGAAATGGATGGTCACCGACTGTATCAGTCTTCAATCTCATGCATTCAGAAGCAATTAAACTCTCGGGGAAGAGAAAGCAAAAGGTATTAGAACCCCGTGCTATATGAGGAGGTTGCTCCGTTCATTCCGCAAATCTTTTTCAGGGAAGTAAGAAACTTGCAGACAGCCCTCCTGGGTCAAACCAGGTGGCACACAACATCACTAACTATTCCAGCATCATGTTCTCTCAAAGGCCAATCAGATGCTTACATGAGAAGCCTGCAGGCAGGAGCTGAGGGCAACAGCACTTGACCCAATAATGTTAACAACATAAGAACATGTCAGAACAGGTGTAGGTGTGGAGGTTGTGGGGTGCTGTATCTTGCTTCTGTAGCGCCAACAGTAAAGGCCGTAGGTATTTAACCCACTGCAGTAGTGCCAACCAGAAGTCAGACATGTAGGTCACATCCAGACCATACATTTAACACACTCTTATACCACTAACAGTCATGAGTCACCCCAAAGAATCCTTGGAGATGTAGTTTGTTTAGGGTGCCAGGAATTGTAGCTCAGTGAGGGGGGTAAGCTACAGTCACCCTCAGGATTCTTTGGGGGAAGCCCAAAGGTGGCACAAATGTGGCTTAATCTTGACAGTCCTATGCTGTGGAATAGCCTTCCAGCAGGCTTCTCTCTCTTATGTTGATGGGCCTATTCTAATGTTTAAATTTCTTAAACACGAGCCAGTCATTTTTATAATTCCCCTGCATTGTTTTTTTTAGACAAAACAGTGGCTGAGGCAGGGTGGGTGTGGGGTTCTATAGTCCTCTCCAGCTTGATTATCACCTGTTGAATGAGAAAGAAAGACCTCTATTTCCTAGATGCTGAGGGGAAAGATCACACAGCCCCACTGCTCTGTATTTCCTTTGTGTGAACTCCTACAATCTCAAACGAAGGCCATCCTGTTGGCTAAAAGAAAATATCTGCCTCTTCCCACTTGGGGACGTCTTTGTTAGAGAAAGAGCTTTGGTTTACTGCTGTTCTTTATTTATGTAGCACAGTTCTCTTCTGCCATGACCCTTTATAGTTACTGGATCAAATAAAAGAATCAATAAAAAATGTCTCCTGCACACCAGATACAAACACTTCCCATGCCTGCAGAAATGAGCCTTTGGCTTGCATTGGAAATTATCTGCTTAGATGAGGATGCATTCTGGTTTACTTAGAGTTATGGCTCACCTGATCCAAAAGGGTCAAATTGGGAGATACCTAAACACCAGGAAAATAATTTGTTTATGTATGCAATCATGGCAGCCAGAATGCTTTTTGCGCAGGGATGGAAAGAAAGCTCAGCCCCAACCAGAGAGGAGTGGCAGGTAAAACCAATGGACTATGCAGAAATGGCAAAACATACAGGAAGAATAAGAAATCAAGAAGACAGAACTTTCAACAAAGAACAGAGAAAATATGTGGACTATATGAAAAATTATTGTAAACATTTAACTACATTAGTAGGATTAACTTAAAACCAAGCAGTTAAAATGATAACTTATAGAAAAATCAGAGAGTAAGTAATGGAAAGGAATTTGGGGGAAGATGCAGTTTTGAAAATGCAAGTGGAAGCACAAATGTGGGGAAGGGAGGGAAGTCAAAATAACTACTATTCAATGTATTGATTAATCTAATGTATGATTTATGTAAAACTGAAAATTGGATAATAAATTTATATCAAAAAGGATCAAATTGGGTAAGGAAAATAGTCTTCCACCCATAGCCCAATGAGGGAAACTACTAAGGAGATCCAGTGCCTTCCAAAAGGAAGGACATCACCCAAACGAAGGATGGAGGAGGACAAACATCCAAGCCATCAGCCAGATTGGGCTGAGACAGTTCTGAATCACCCCGGATTGGCGTAGCCCACTGGAAACTGCTGAAAGGCAGGGTGGCCAGGTAGCAGGGAGAAAGAGAGGCAGGCGGCCTCTGCATCTGTTTTACCAGTGCTTCCTTACAGAAAAAAAACAGAAGAATGAGCATTGTGTAGCACATAATGCCAATTCTGTGGATTGAAGTGCTTCAATATGCAAGTAAGGTGAGCTTCTTGGGAGAAAAGCGATGACAAACCTAGACAGCATCTTAAAAAGCAGAGACGTCACCTTGCTGACCAAAGTCCGTATAGTTAAAGCTATGGTTTTCCCAATAGTGATGTATGGAAGTGAGAGCTGGACTATGAAGAAGTCTGATCGCAGAAGAATTGATGCTTTTGAATTATGGTGCTGGAGGAGACTCTTGAGAGTCCCATGGACTGCAAGAAGATCAAACCTATCCATTCTTAAGGAAATCAGCCCTGAGTTCTCACTGGAAGGACAGATCGTGAAGCTGAGGCTCCAGTACTTTGGCCACCTCATGAGAAGAGAAGACTCCCTGCAAAAGACCCTGATGTTGGGAAAGATTGAGGGCACAAGAAGAAGGGGACAACAGAGGACAAGATGAGTTTGACCAAACTGTGGGAGGCAGTGGGGGACAGGAGTGCCTGGCATGCTTTGGTCCATGGGGTCACCAAGAGTCGGACACGACTAAACGACTAAACAACAACAACAACAAAAAGGTGGTCTCACAAGTAAACTGGTCCCAAGCCTTTATGGACTTTGTATACCAATAGCAACACCTTGAAATTGACCAAGCAACTAATCAGCAATTTGTGCAGAACTCTGAGAAGAGTTATTATATGCTGATAGAGTTTCACTCCCATCAACAACTCTGCTGCAGCATTCTGCATTAATTATGATATAATAATAATAATAATAATATAATAAATAATAATAG